>NW_007728103.1:195585-203710 GCF_000696425.1 Galeopterus variegatus | reverse complement strand
CGAACCCTCGGGCGGGAGCGCCGCTGCGCTTTCCAAGCGGCGCACTTATCCAGTGCGCCACTGGGCCGGCCCAAAGTTTTTCTGTTTTTTTAAGCTGGAGAAACCTGTCTGCTTCCTCTGACCTATCTACTTTCTCTATGTAAGCAGGTTTATAAAACTTGTAGCTCCTGGCTGTGGTCAGTGCCAGGTTTTTTTGCAGTCTCTATCCTAGTTTAAATCAACAAGCCTGGGCCCCATCCCCTGTCTTAAATGGGGTGTTTTTGGTTCTCAGTATCCTCTGACCACCTCTGCCTCCTGCTGGACCTGTAGCAAAATAGGCCCAAGCTTCAACCCATTCAATGTTTTGTTTTCTTGGGTTTTGGCTCATGGACTTATTTATTATTTGTCTCTATATGAGGGTGTGTCTTTTAAATTTTCTCCTTTTTAATTTTATTTGTTATTGGTTTGAGTTTGGAACTGGGGTGTGAGGTTCAATGTAGGTACTTGAATGACATCTTATCTAGATTCCATAAACAAAAAAGGGGGTGCTGGTTGCCCGGAGGGATGCTTGTCCAACAGAAAACAGAGTCCTAATTTAGCCACATGGGCCAGGGTGGCAGTGGAGGAATGAAAAATAGACCACTGGCCAGGGATTCGAAAATCCAGGGTCTTATTTCTTATAATACTGTCTACCTGCTAATTTGCTGTGTGACTTTGGACAAATTGCTTAACCTCTGTGGATGTCAACACCCTCACTTGTCAAATGGTGATGTTGGACTTGTTAACCCCCAAGGTCCTTGTCAACTCTAGA
This sequence comes from Galeopterus variegatus, assembly GCF_000696425.1. Lineage (NCBI taxonomy): Eukaryota > Metazoa > Chordata > Mammalia > Dermoptera > Cynocephalidae > Galeopterus > Galeopterus variegatus. The sequence continues at coordinate 202,920 of NW_007728103.1, read as the reverse complement.
GTTCCCGGAGTCTGCAGGGGGGTTGTTTAAAACAATGTTCTCTGCTATGGTTGGAAGACTGTTGAGAGTATTTGCTCAGTTCAGGCAAATGGTAAGTGTGTCAACCACTCTAATGAAATGAGTACATTTCTGCTCTAAATGTCATGGATGTTTATTATCAGATTAAACTGTAGCAGGCCTAATTTTAGCTCTTCCAATTCAAGTGGAGCAATGAAGATTAAATGTTAGGCATAATTAAAGATGCAGATGTAGTTATATTGAATTATAAAGCTCATTAAGTGCAACGTCCCAGGAAGGCCCCGGAGACCAGCTACAAAAGACTTCCAGGAGCAATGCTGCAGTTATTAAACTATTGTAAAGTGAATCTCACTCCCCAAATATTATAACTTGGATGGGAGAACTTTTTAAAAACATGGTTGGAGTTGGTTTCATGGGTAATTCCCTTGCTCTGTTTGCAGACAGCTGGGAAGGGAAACTTTTTCCCTGGCACCTGCACAGAAGGCCTCCGTGGGACTTGGTGGTCCCCACCCCACACGTACAGCATGGGCTCCATTCCTCTGGGCCAGTGGGAAGAGCAACTTCAAGGTTAGATTCCATTCCTGGCTTGGCAGCTGGGGGAGGAGGAGGGGTTTTCTAAGGCCCTGTTTTTGTACGTAGAGAGATAAGTTTCCTTGGTGACATTTCTACTTTTTTCTGCCTGTGAAGATGGTGCATAGTCATTTTAAGAATCCACACAATATGGGGGCTGGCCCGGGGCCGGCCTGGTGGCGCACTGCTACAGTGCACCGCTTGGGAGCACAGCGGTGCTCCCGTCGAGGGTTCAGATCCCACATACAGACGGGCAGCTCACTGGCTGAGCGAGGTGCGGGCGCAACACCGAGGGTTGTGATCCCGTTGCCGGTCCCGGTCCGGTACGGGCGCGACACTGAGGGTTGCGATCCGTTGCCGGTCACGAAAAAAGACAAAAAGGAAAAAAAGAAAAAAAGAATCCACACAATATGGAATAGGATAAAGAAGTGAAAAATCCAACTACTCCAAGGAAATCACTGCATGTCTCTCTCTCTAATTTGACAAAAAATAGGTTATACCTTAAAAGCTGTTTTGCAGTTTATTGTTTTCATTTAACATAAAGTTGATATCTTTCCATATTTATCAATATTGATAAGAATTACCTTTATTAATGGCTGACATTCCACTGTGGGCACTTAATTTTTTTAAACCAATCCCTCATTATCTAGAATGCTTTGAAAAAAGTTGTTTTTTGAAAAACTATTATAAACAACACTGTGGGGGAAGTCTGCTCACATGTCTTTGCATGTCTGATTAGGCCCATAGGATAAGTTTCTAGAAAAGGATTAGCAGTGTCAGTTACTTATTTGCATAATAATGCTGTGTAACAAACAACCCCCAAGTCAGTAGCTTAAAACAGTAAGTTTCTATTTAGCTCACAAGTCTGCAGGTTGGCAACGTGGGATGGGCTCAACTGGGCTGTTCTGGGCTTGGCTGGGCTCACTCACTCATGTCTGCGGGCTGGCTGCAGGTTGGGTGATCTGAGATAGCCTCAGCTGGGACAACTGAGTGGCTTGGCTTTGCTCCATGGCCCAGACATGCTCTTAGGTCAAAAGCAGAAGAACAAAGGAGGAAGAAGAAACATGTAAGAGCTTTTTAAAATCTCTGCTAGAGTCAAGTCTGCTAACACCCACTTGGCCAAAGCAAGTCATAGGGCTGAACTCAGAATCAAAAGCCAAAGATGGGAAAAACTACAAAGTCACATTTCAAAAGGTATAGATGTAGATCTGGGGTCATTAATGTAATCACCCTCCCATAGGCAGTCAAAGCACCTGCACATTTAACATTCTGATACATATTTACAAACTGTTCAGCGGAAGGGACCAGTTTACACTGCCACCAACAATGCAGGAGTATATATATATATATATATATTTTTTTTTTTTTTGCAGAGTTTTCACTTAATAGATCCCACTTCTGCTTCCCAACAGGCATCCTCTGCTCAGGGGGACCCATCTCTCTCCTCACTTTCCCATAAACATCTTATGCTGGTCTTCTTTCAGGCTCCTCCTGGTCTTTCCTGTCTCGAATGTTCTCTTTCCTTCTCCCCTACCCGTGTCCCACCCAGCATATGCATATATCCAAATCCTGCATAGTTTTAAGGCCCACCTTCATCACCTCTGTGACTCCCAATGATCCTGCCTTCCTCTGAGCCTCTCTAAAGCAGGTAGGGTGACCAACCTGTCACAGTTTGCACAGGACTTTACCAGTTTTAAAACATAAAGTCCTGCATTTTCATAAACTCCTTCAGTCCCAGGAAAACCCAGCCAGTTGGTCACCATAAAAGAGGGGGCTGGTAAACTTTAAAGGTCAGATAGGACATATTTTGGGCTTTGTGGGCCATGGGATCTCTGTCACAAATACTCACCTCTGCCAATGCACTGTAAAAGCAGACGTAGACAATCTGTGACAAATGCGCGTGGCTGTGTTCCAATAAAACTTTTAAGCAGGCAACAGGCTGGATTTGGTCCACGTGCTGTAGTTTTCTGACTCCCTCTCTAGAGCTTAACCTTTGTACTGTGCGGATTAACCCTAAATCGCATTTTTTCTTAAGTTGTTTCTTGTGTCCTTGGTTGGAATATAAGGAAAGTTTAATATTGACATCATGCCGTGTCACTTAATAGCTGTGTGAACTTTGTAGTCTCTTCATCTGTCAAATGGCCATAATGACAGTACTGATCCCACAGGTTATTTGTGAAGACTGAACGAGTTCACCTTTGTACAGCATGTGGCGCACAGTGAGCGCTCAGTAAATGTAGCCGCCATCATCATCATCATCTTCGCATGTGTCTTTACAGGTAGGTAGCTTAGTTGTGGTTACAGAAGAAGCTCAGTAAATAGAATCATCAAGACAGACAATGTTAAAATAGGGAGAGACCTTAAAGAATGTTTAGTTCAGGGCCGGCCCGGTGGCGCACTCGGTAGAGTGCAGTGCTTGGGAGCGCGGTGGCGCTCCTGCCGAGGGTTCGGATCCCATATAGAGACTGGTCTGCTCACTGGTTGAGCGCGGTGCGAGCGTGACACCGAGGGTTGCGATCCCGTTGCCGGTTGCGGTACGGGCCACTGGTTGAGCGCGGTGCGGGCGTGACACCGAGGGTTGCGATCCCGTTGCCGGTTGCGGTACGGGTACGACACCAAGGGTTGCGATCCCATTACTGGTCACGAAAAAAGACAAAAAGGAAAAAAAAAAAAGAATGTTTAGTTCAATATTCTGATCTTAGAGATGAGCATAAGGGATTTGCCCCTATATATATCACAACTGAAAGAGCCCTCCCTCAGGTGTTTGCCACCTCATTTCCATGGTTACCAGTCAGGCCCTGAGTGCCCAAGAGGTCAAATCCCAGGCTCCATGTCACAGGCAGTGTGTCCTCAGAGAAGGCTGGCTTCTGCTGTGTTTTTCATCTTCTGGTCTTATCGTTGGACGGTGTCCACCTGCCTGGGCTGTGCAGGTGAGGCTCAGGAAAGGCCCAGCCTGAGATTGTAGCGTTGAGGACAGTGCTGAGAACTGTGGCCGTGAGTGCACGGCTGTGCTGGGCTTGCCTAGACTGTGGCCTGGTGTGTGGTGTGCGAGCCCTTGGCTCAGGCAGGCCAGGCAGGGCCCTGTGGGGAGGGAGGGGAAGGAGAAACCTCGTGGGAGATGCTGGTCCAGTGACCTCTCCAGCAATGACCCCACCATCTGGTTCTTCTCTAGGCACATATCATCTAGATACTTCCATCTTGGTGCTGGCTCAGCTTTGATCTGGGAAAATGAAAGGCTGGGCTGCTCGGTCCCCTGCTGCCAACGTTTGCAGCAAGAGTGAGACATCATGATCCCACTGGCTTGAGTGCATCTCATTTTGCGGTCGTTAAACAAGTGGGAATCAAAGCCAACAAATCTCCCCCATCTCTCAGCACAGTAGGTGAAGGTAAATGTTTCCAGCAACAGTGTTTTGTTTTTTTTCCTTCCTTATTAAAAGTGACATATGAAGTGTCTTCTCACTTTAAGAAATATGAATAAATTCAAGGTCATTTCAGATAAGACATCTGGTCTACCTTGATTATTTCATACCATTTTTTATCTCATGTATTTTGGTCTCTCTCTATATGTATATGGCTAAGTTAATTACTGAGGCTAAATCATGTCAAATAAGTCAGAAGACAAAGAAAAGTAAAGAAAGACACCAAAATGGTAACTGGTCACTGCTGTGGAAACACACACCTCATGCACTGTCACACTGATTGGGAACTTCTCTTTGCTGGGCAGGTCTAAGCGCTCCTGATGCCAGTGTCTAGAATGGCTTCTGGGGTCCTACACACAGAACCTCAGGCAGATGGCCCCCTGCTGTCCTGGCTGTGCTCCTGAAAGTGCCTTTTGAGCTCTGCTGTTTTCTTTGTAAGGGACGGCTCACCAAAGAACCCATCGCTAAGGCTGTGAATCTGGGCAGCTGGCCCAGCCATCCTGGGCTCAAGGTCAGAGGCTGCACATGCCTGCTGGGTGTCATTTTAAGGCTCTTTTCAGTGCAACAACAGACCCTGCTCAAGCTAGTTCAAGTGCAGGGCAGGTGGTTACTGTAAAGACACCACGGGGACTCACGGGAAGCCCAGGACAGGAATGCTAGCACGGCCGGTCTCACGGAGCCCACAGAGCCATGGGGAGGAAAGCAGCATCTCTCCCACAGCATCTCTGCTTTCCTCACCGCCCACTCTGGCCTTCTCCTCTGACTGCTGTCCTTGGCTTTTATGTCACCGTTCCTTCCGCCCGACTTCTGCCACTCACCATCTCCAATGGCTGCTCTGAATCCAGATCTACCTCATGTCCTTCTGCCTAACTCATGTGGCTTAACTCTTCAGTCCTTGTCCCCCAGTTCCAATTGCAGAGAGAGAGAGAGAGAGAGAGAGAGATCTGACTGACCTGGACCGTGGTCTCAAGCCAGGCTACCAAAGTCATGGGTCTCTGGCTACCCTGTGAGTGTCCCAGGGGCCCATATCGACCTAGTTAGCTGTCAGGGTGGGGCCTCCATCCCAGAGTCACATGGCAATAAAATAGAACCTTCCCCCCTCAGCAGCAGATACAGGTAGTGGGATTCCCCTTGTGAGGGATCTGGCTGTGTTAGGCTGTGATCAGCACTGTGCGTGGAGCGTGGTGCTGGAGGCTGAGCGCTTGGGTTGAACTCCTGGCTAGGCTTTTTATCAGCTGGGTTTTGTCTTTGAGATGTAATTCATATAGCATAAAACACACCCTTTTACAATGCACAATTCAGAAGATTTTAGTGTACACAGAAGATTTTGCAACCATCACCCCTATTGAATTCCAGAAAAGTTTCATTATCCCTAAAAAGAAACTCCATACTCATTAGCAATCACTTCCCATCCCCCTCACCCCTCCCCAGGCAACCACGTGTCCATCTCTACAGACTCGCCTGATCTGCATATTTCACATCAGTGGAACCCCACGCGGTGCAGCCTTTCGTGTTTGTCTTCCTTCACGTAGCTTAATGTTTTCAAGGTTCATCTGTGTCACAGCATGAATCAGTACTTCTTTTTTACTGTGTAATATTCCATTTGTGGATGTACCACATTTTATTTATCCACTCACCAGCTGGTGGACATTTGTGTTGTTTCCACTTTTTGGTATTATGAAGAATGCTGCTATAAACACCTGTGTACAAGTTTTTGTGTGGACACATGTTCTCAATTCTCTTGTACATATACCTAGGAATGACACTGCTGAGTCACAGGGCACATCTATGTTTAATTTTTTGAGGATCTGCCAGATTGTTTTCCAAAGTGGGTGCACCATTTTACAGTCCCACCAGCAGTGTATGAGGGTTTCAATTTTTCCATATCCTCACCAACACGTACTGTCTTTTAGACGATAGTCAGCCCAGTGGGTGTTAAGTGATCTTTTGCTGTGGTTTTGATTTCCATTTCCCTAATGAATAATGATTTGAGTATTTTTTTCACGTGCTTATTGGCCATTTGATATCTTCTTTGGAGAATGTCTATTCAAATTTTTGCTCATTAAAAAAAAATTGCGTTATTTGTCTTTTACTGTTGATTTACTATCTGCTTGAACTTGGGCTAGTCGGTGTCTCCAGGACTAAATTTTCTCACCTTAACAGTAGGGATACCTGCCTCACAGATTTGCTGGGAGGCGTTACATGAGGTAGAGCAGGTCAGTGCTTAACACAGTGCCTGGCTCATGGAAGAAACTCAGGTAACTTACCATTGTGCCATTGTGCAGACTAGCTTATTTTCTTGATAGTATAATCTCCATTCCACCAAGAAATGTTTTTGGGGGGACTTAAGAGGAGTATCTATACTTTGATAAGTAACCTAGGACGTGGATGGAGGATGAGGACCCCCACTGCCACCAAGGAACAAGCCCTTTTTGCTCAGTGGGGCTTCAGGTAAAGCCCAGAGCTGAGGACACTAGAAGAATCTGGGACGTGACAAAAAGAGACAAATTAGCTAGTGCCTGGGGAGGACATTTGCAGAGAACAGAGAGTTTTGAAAGGTGAGTTTTGTGAAGCATCACCTTGTGATGTCTTCCCACCAAAGTGTTAGTGAAATCTACGAGAACCTCAGGCAGATGGCCCCCTGCTGTCCTGGCTGTGCTCCTGAAAGTGCCTTTTGAGCTCTGCTGTTTTCTTTGTAAGGGACGGCTCACCAAAGAACCCATCGCTAAGGCTGTGAATCTGGGCAGCTGGCCCAGCCATCCTGGGCTCAAGGTCAGAGGCTGCACATGCCTGCTGGGTGTCATTTTAAGGCTCTTTTCAGTGCAACAACAGACCCTGCTCAAGCTAGTTCAAGTGCAGGGCAGGTGGTTACTGTAAAGACACCACGGGGACTCACGGGAAGCCCAGGACAGGAATGCTAGCACGGCCGGTCTCACGGAGCCCACAGAGCCATGGGGAGGAAAGCAGCATCTCTCCCACAGCATCTCTGCTTTCCTCACTGCCCACTCTGGCCTTCTCCTCTGACTGCTGTCCTTGGCTTTTATGTCACCGTTCCTTCCGCCCGACTTCTGCCACTCACCATCTCCAATGGCTGCTCTGAATCCAGATCTACCTCATGTCCTTCTGCCTAACTCATGTGGCTTAACTCTTCAGTCCTTGTCCCCCAGTTCCAATTGCAGAGAGAGAGAGAGAGAGAGAGAGAGATCTGACTGACCTGGACCGTGGTCTCAAGCCAGGCTACCAAAGTCATGGGTCTCTGGCTACCCTGTGAGTGTCCCAGGGGCCCATATCGACCTAGTTAGCTGTCAGGGTGGGGCCTCCATCCCAG
>NW_007728103.1:190404-194618 GCF_000696425.1 Galeopterus variegatus | reverse complement strand
TAGACCTCACCAGTCTGTGCATATAGAAGAGCCATGTTACAAATAATAATCCCAATTAACCTGGTTCTACCCCAGCTGTACACACAGGTGCTCTAGTCCCATTATAAAACCACCCAAGCAATCTAGAAGTTACCATGAAGTAACTTAAACTTAACTTGCTAAGAATCAAGTCCTCCCCACCAGGTGGCGCCATGGGCTCCCCAAGGTTCTGCTGGGCACCCGCCATCTTTTCAGTGGCCAACCCTATTTGGAGTTTGACTGCAGGACCTGGGTCAGAGAAATCCCAGAGCATTGTGCTGAGTGCTTTACATAGAATTTTCACAGAATAGTCCATGTGCTATTTCTCCTAACAGTTACCAGTTTCTGTGGACTTACTGTTTACCAGTCACTGTGCCAGTCACTGTGCCAGTGCTTACATGTCTGATCATGCGTGATCTCTTATTCTCTCCTCCACTTTTTATAATGGAAAATTAAGCATATAAAAAAGTAGATAGAATAATATAACAAATTCCACGTTCCCATCATCTAGCTTTAGCAATGATCAACTCTTAGGCAATCTTGTTTCCTCCCATATTATTTTGAAGCAAATCCCTAACATCCTGTTTTATTTGTAAATATTTCAGTGTGCATCGGAGATAAAGATGTATCATATAAGGACGCTGTTTGTAAAAGCGCACAGCCATTAAAGCATTATCATCCCTAAGAGCAATTAATACTGTGCATCGGAGATAAAGATGTATCATATAAGGACGCTGTTTGTAAAAGCGCACAGCCATTATAGCATTATCATCCCTAAGAGCAATTAATACTGATTTCTTTTTTTTTTTTCCTTTTTGTCTTTTTTCGTGACCGGTAACGGGATCGCAACCCTCGGTGTCGCGCCCACCTCGCTTAACCAGTGAGCGGACCGGTCTCTATACGGGATCCGAACCCTCGGCGGGAGCGCCGCCGCACTCCCAAGCGCCGCACTCTACCGAGTGCGCCACCGGGCCGGCCCAATACTGTTCTTAATATCATTCCAATATCAAGTTAGTGTTCAAATTTTTTAGTTACCTCATAGATGTTATACTTTCAAAACAGTTTGTTTATTTGAATCAGGATGCAAAAAAAGTTTATAAATTATGATTGGTTGATTTGTCTCTTAAGTTTTTGTTTATCCTATAGTTTCCCCCTCTATCCTCTTTTTCATCGTGCAATTCAAGTGTGGAACAAACCAGGTTGTTTGCCCTGTAGGGTCTCTCCTATAGTTTGGGTTTTGCTGTTGTGTCCCCTTGGTGTCTTTTAACGTGCTCCTCCGTCTGTTGTATTTCCTATAAATTGGAAGTTGAATGTAGAAGCTTGAGCAGATTCAGGTTCATTTTCTTTTTCTTTTTTTGTTAATACTACTTCATAGATGGTGTTGTATTCTTCCACCAGGAGGCTCATAATGTTGGGTCTCCCCCTCTCCCCCTCTCGTGACTTTAGCAGCCACTGAGGATCGATGCCTAGGTCTGTTTATTCATTAGGGATTACCAAGTGGTGACATTCTATATCTATCATTCCTCCTTTATTTATTAGCTGGGATAATAAAGTTTTTCTGTGAAGAGACACTTCCTCCCTATCAACTGTTTGGTTCCCTAGTGGCAGGTTAAATGCTTGTTTCTTTTGCTTTAATTTTATCCGTTTTCAAAATAATGAATGGGTTCTTGAGCATCCTCCAATGATAACCAATTAGTTAGTGTGTTTTAGTACCATATGGGCCTTATGGATTTAAATATATTTGATATGTTTCCAACCGTGGTAGTTATTACCTTATTGATGTGCAGATTTTCCCAACTTTGGCCAGTGGGAGCATCTTCAAGGTGGCCTCTGCGTCCTTTTGTCGTGACTCTGTCTTTGATAGCGTCCTTGCTAGTCTCATCATGTAAATTTCCTGAGCCAGTCCTGGAACCAATATTTCCCCAAGTAGCCCTAGTTCCTTTCAGTAGGAAATGGCATTTCAGAAGCACCATCTGTGTGTGAGGGATGCTTATTTCTCCTGGATTGGTGATGGTTTCTAGGCCATTTCAGGAAATAAATCTTGGAAATAGTTCTTTTCTTTTTTTAAAGATAAAGTACATCATGAATACTTACTGATACTTCCTATTCAAATTCAACCACAGAATCTTTACTAGGCTTTTTTCTATCTTACATATGTGTCTCTTTTGTCCCATGCCAAGGATCTGAGAATGATAAAATTAGAAAATCCCCAAACCATTCATTTTTTTTTTTAATCCCACAATACACATAGGCAAGTCAAGTAATTTACACAAGGTTACATGAGTATTAAGAGGAGCAGCAGGACTGACTATACTTAGGATGACTGGCCTCAGAGCCTGACTGTTGAGCATACACTAAACTACCTTTCTCTTACCAGCTTCCACTCTCTGAAAGATCCTGTCATGGATGCACAGGGGCCGGCTGGGTAACCAACCCATGCAAATAACAAATATGACACTGAGCTGTCCCCCTTCTAGCAAATCTGGTCTTCTGGGCCAACAGCTTCCACCCAGACACCCTTTCCCTATGGAATGTGTTCTTTCGAGATGCAACTCGGCCTTCATGCAGACACAGATCTAGCAGAATCACTACATGGGTTTCCCAGACGTGCCTATGCAGGTCTCTTCTCACAGATCTGAGTGGGACTCCAGCTGCTTTTATCCCTCCCCTCCCTGCTTTCTCCTTTTTCTTATTCAAGTTTGGGGCCATCTACTTCCCTATCCCCAGTGAGTCTTGATTTGACCTCAAAGCTGCTTGGGTTTGATTTGAGGGCTGAGGCATCAGAGTATTTCAGTATACTGAAGGTCCTATCACTGTGGCATAACGAAAAGAGCACAGGATTCAGTTAGCTGACTTGATTTCCAGCTCTAGCTCTGCCTTGGTAACCTCCCCCAATCCTCAACTTTCCCAACTGTAGAATGGGATTCTCCTATGTGAAGGGTGGGGTGGTGATAAGCCTCCTTGTAGGGTGACTGTAAGGATTACATGTGCTCATATATAGGAAAGGCTGTGACTTCAATCTGTTGACCAGTGGTTTCTCTCAAGGCTTCTACATCCTGGGACAGAAGGGATGGCTGGGGAGGGGTTTGGCTCCCAAACATCATTTGCTGCTGGTGGCATATCAGGACCAGAGCATTTGGCTTGCAAAGGCTGTCAGGAAATTTATTTTGCCTCTAACTGCCTGGGTAACCCAGCAGCTTTCTTGGTCTCCTGCACAGTGGGTGTGCTGAGATAATTGCTCAAGTACTTTGTTAAAAGAAAAAAGCTCTCTACGTTTCCATTAACTCCCTGTGTGGGGCAGTTCCAGCCCACTGCTGCAGGTACACTTACAGTTCAATCTCACAGTCGTGATGGAATGAAACACCTGAAGCTTCTGCTTCTCTCCATGAGCCACATGCATTCACAGACAGCCGAGATTCATCACCGGGACTTCCATGTTCATCATCTCCTCCTCTAGATCGTTCTCCCCACCTCCTCTTCAGCTGAGAGAGTCATAACTTTGAATTTCAAATGTCCCAAGAAGTGCTTTCATCCACAGTGGGGACTGATGAGTTAATTACTTAGAAAATAAACCGAGCACACGGGAGCTGTTAAAATTCCCTGCCCCCAACGCCAACATCACAAAGAATAGCACAGTAGCACATAAATCTACTACTTGCATGTGTTTACTTAATCACATTGGAATTCTCTTTGAACTTGACCCCAGGGGATAGAGATTACAGAACTGACTGGTAGCTAAAATAATCCACTGAAAAAGAGTTCAGTGTCATGAGAACTTAGGATAAAATGCAGAAGGGACTGTTTCTGAAAAGCACCAAACCGATGTGACTCTAAACCATTCAGTTCTGACAACAGGCTTACCCAGGCCTAGGGGTGCCTCCCCGACCTCAGGCTACGGGCTGCAAACTCGCTGTGAGAATTGGATTTTCTTTGAAAATAAATACTTGCCAATACTTTGAATTTCCAAGTGGTTTGCCAATTTTTTTTTTTTTAAATGATGACCGGTAAGGGGATCTTAACCCTTGACTTGGTGTTGTCAGCACCACGCTCTCCCGAGTGACTGATGGCCCAGCCCCTCAAGTGGTTTGCCAATTAAGCGTCTGATCCCTGGGAAGGACAGTGCGTGGTGGGACCCAGGGCTAGGTTCCTTAGGGCTGGGGGTGAAGTGGATAGCACTCACTGTGTCTTCAGGTCCA
>NW_007728103.1:189269-190389 GCF_000696425.1 Galeopterus variegatus | reverse complement strand
CCCTATATAGGGATCTGAACCCGTGGCCTTGGTGTTGTCAGCACCGCACTCTCCCGAGTGACTGATGGCCCAGCCCCTCAAGTGGTTTGCCAATTAAGCGTCTGATCCCTGGGAAGGACAGTGCGTGGTGGGACCCAGGGCTAGGTTCCTTAGGGCTGGGTGTGAAGTGGATAGCACTCACTGTGTCTTCAGGTCCAAGGAGTGACTGCAAATCTGGGAATCAAAGAGTTCAAAGCTGGGAAGGCCAAGGACAAGCAAAAAAGAGCAAGGGTAGAGGGAGAGATGGGTCCAAGGCCATCACTGCCAGCGGGGCCTGGATCTGTCAGCTCATTGCTACGAAGAGCTGCTTGCCTGATATGTGGATGGATTACTGCACACTATTGCCTGATGCCTGTTTTTGTGCAGCCTGTGAGCTAAGAATTTTTTTTTGTATTTCAAACAGTTGGAAAAAATCAAAAGAAGAATAACATTTTGTGACATGCAAACATATGAACTTCAAATTTCAGTGTCTATAAAGTTTTCTCGGTACCCAGCCACGCTCATTTACCTAATGTCTGAGGTTACTTTTGTGCTGCAGAGGCAGAGTTAAGTAGCTGCAACAGAGGCCTGTGTGGACCACAGAGGCTAAAATATTTGCTATTTGGTCCTCCACAGAAAAAGTTTGCCGAGCTGTGTATTAGCATCGTTTGGAAGCCACGTTTAAGACAATTTGTGTTCTAGATGGAACTGAGGCCCAGTGAAGTGAGCTGTGAGCAGTGAACACATAGACCTCAGTTAGGGCCACTTTCCTAATCTGTGAAATGGGTACATTAATATCACCCATCTCGTAAGGTGCTGCCTCCTCAGAACCTGCTGACAGAGGTCCATGTGTATTTCAAGGGACACGCACAGCTGGGAGGAGACCCTAAATCAGCTAGAGAACATTTTCAGACCTGGGTCATCATAAGAACCACTTGCTGAGTTTTTAAAAACAGGGAGCCCTGAGCTACCATCCCTTGCAGAGACTGAGTCAGTAGGTCTGGGCTGGTGCTGGGAGTCTGTATTGTCGGCAAGCTGCCGGGTGATTCAGATGTCCAGCTGGGTAGGGAAGCTGTGGCCAGCTGTGCACCTCATGGCACAG
>NW_007728103.1:184712-188693 GCF_000696425.1 Galeopterus variegatus | reverse complement strand
ACACTGAGGGTTGCGATCCGTTGCCGGGCACGAAAAAAGACAAAAAGGAAAAAAAAAAACAAAAAAACAGGGAGCCCTGAGCTACCATCCCTTGCAGAGACTGAGTCAGTAGGTCTGGGCTGGTGCTGAGAGTCTGTATTGTCGGCAAGCTGCCCGGTGATTCAGATGTCCAGCTGGGTAGGGAAGCTGTGGCCAGCTGTGCACCTCATGGCACAGATGAGGAGACACAGGGAGCTGGTCGATCCTTCAGGGTCGGTCATTGATGGTTCCTTCACCAGCACCCCTTCTTTCTGAGATCTCAGGGTCCCACATTTCTTCCCTGGTCCCCACACTGAGCTCAGTTTGTCCCGAGGCATTGCAGTAGGCGAACGCCATTCTCTGCCTGGTGAGGCTGGGAGCTTTCTGAGGTCAGGTTTGGAGGCGCACTTGGTTTTCCTACCAAAGCCCTAGGTGAAGCCCATGCCTGGTTCCAAAGCTCACACCCAATTCCACAGCCAGTCCAGAGTGGGAAGGTGTGCCACAGTGGCTGGGACAGCCGACAAGAGTCAGAGATGTGGCTTTGACGTCCAGTTGGCTCCTCCTTAAATGGGGCCACTCAGGTAAACCCTTTAACAGCACCTCCACCCCCACCCTCACCCCCAACACACACAGGCCTCAATTTCCTCATCTATAATACATGGCTCTTGATACCTGGCTGGCTTTCCTCATCCCACATGGCTGTCGTCGGGCCCAGGGGACCGTAGTCACAAAAGCACTCTGTAAATGCAGAATGCTGTTCAGGTACAGATGCGGTTCTTCGGTGCTCCACAAATGTGTCCACATTGCCCCGAACCAGGGCATGTGCATTCAGCCCACACTCTGGACATGTGGTCTTACTCTTTCCAAGCTACCTCCCAAGGCTGTTGACCTCCCCGTCAGCAATGAGTCATGGATATTGGACCTAGGTTGACCAACACTGAAAGTCCTGTGTTCTGGGAAAGCCCTCAATCCTGGGCGAACCTAAGGGTTGGTCACCCCAGTTGGGTCTGACCTAGGAATTGAGCCTTTGCTCCCTGGCACAAGGTGGATCAGCTGATTGTGATGGAAGAGGCTGGGAGGGTGGCAAATTAGAGGAGTGGGCTTTCTGTGTCTTGTCAAGACCCCTTTCCTCCTGGCCAGGACCCCTATCCCACTCCCAGGGCCCCTCTTCTTCCAGGCCCCTCTGAGTTCTTGTAGAGCCTGAACTAAGCCTGCATTTGGAATCAGTCCACTTTTCTCCACCCCCCTCCCTCCCAAGTCAGAGCCACCAGGACCTCTCACCTGCAGGCAGCTTCTGAACTTGTCCCGCTGTTTCCACTCTAGCCCTCATCAAATCCACCTGTGCACAGTCTACACAACCAACAGACTGACTCAAAATGCCGGTAGAATCATGTCGTCTATGCTTCAGGTTTTAAATGGCTGCCCAGTCCTCTTAGGATGCAGCCCTCACTCCATGCCTGGCCTGCAGGGTTGGCCTGGCCCTGCCCCCTCCCCAGCCTTAGTTCCTGCCCCTACCCCTGTGCTCAGTCTGCCGACACCTTCCTGCTTTAGGCCGTGATGCACTGAATATTTGTGTCCCCCCAAATTCATAAATTAAAACCAATCACCAGTGTGGTGACATTTGGAGTTGGGGCCTTTGGGATGTCATGAGGGCAGATTCCTGATGAATGGGATTAGTATTAGTGCCTTTATAAGAAAAGGCCAGACAGCTGGCTTGCCCTCTTACCACCCTTCGAGGATATGAGAAGTCAGAAGTCTGCAACCCAGAAGAGGGCCCTCACCAGAACCCAGCCATGCTGGCACCCCTCTACCTTCCAGAAGTGTGAGAAATAAGTTTATGTTGTTTTTAAGCCATTCAGTCATGGTAATTTGTTATAGCAGCCAGAACTGGCTGAGACAGGGGTCTTCACCCAGCAGCTCTAGCTGATGCTTGGACTGCTCTTCCCCTGCTTAGCCTGGTCAATTCCACTTCTCTTTCAAGCCTCAGCATCAATGTCATTTCCTCAAGGAAGCCTTCCTTAGCCTCCCTGATTGGACTGGTTTCACTGGTTTACCTGTACTTTTTCATAGCACTTAAAACAAATGTAATTGTGAGTTGTGAGTGTGTGTGTGTGTAATTGCTTGTCTGTCTCCCCTACAAATCTGTAAACTTCATGAGGGCAGGGATCATACTTCTCTTATTCACAGCTGTATTCCCAGCAACTAGCACAGTGCCCAGGATATAGTAGCTGCTCAGTAAATATTCCTTGAATGAATAGATGAGCAGAGGATTAGATGGATTACCAGATGGATAGACAGATAAAGGTTGAAGGGGTAGACGGTAAATAGATAATGGTTGAATGGTGAATATAAAGACAGATGGAATTAGTTGGATAAAAGAATAAGATAAAAGAATATCTTAAGAATAAGATCATTGGATCAATGGATGGAATGGAAGGTTGGATAGATATAGTCATACAGGTAGATAGGGCCTGTTGAGCTCCTGTACTCCTTCTGCTTGTGTGGCTCTAGTAAAGATTATTTCCCGTCCTAGCCTCATTCTATCTGTCTGCGTGTCCTTTTTTTTTTTCATTTTTTTTTTGTTTTGTTTTCATCAACTAACAGCTACTGGCATTAGTGGTACTGGGGAAATAATGTTTCCTATCAGTGGGGAGAGGTTGTCTTGAGTCATCCCCATTCTCCTCCGGGAATGAGCCCTCTTTGAGCAGGTTCTTGCTTGCAAGGAGGCAGCAGAGTGGCTTCAATAGGCCTCAGTGAAGATGGAGCCCAATGTCCTGACCTCATTTCCACCAAATTCTGCTACCTCTTAGGATCACTTGGATGTTATCTAGGTGTTTTGACCCACCGTAGCTGCTGAGGCTCTGAGCTCTCATTCCCTGGGCTTGGTCCTCAGGGTCAGATTCTGCACTATGAGTGGCCAGCTGCGGGTGCTGATGCTTTGGTCCCAAATACCCTGAGCCATACTTATCCCCTAAATCAGGAGTCAGCAAACCTTTTTTGTAAAGGACAGATAGTAAATATTTTAAGCTTTAGAGGCCATATGGTCTCTGTTGAAACAATTCAACTCTGCTGTTGTAGCATCATAGCCATAGAGAACATATAAATGAATAAGCATGACTGTGTTCTAATAAAACTTTATTTACAAAACCAGGTGGCAAGCTAAATTTGGCTCACAAACTATAGTTTGCCAACTCCTAACTTAGAGCAGTAGTTCTTCGGCCTCATTTGGGGACTTGTTAGCAATGCAAGTTGTTGGGCCCTGCCCTAGACCTAGTGAATCAGAAGCAAACATTTTCCTGTTCGTACCCCTCACTTCTTTCTCGGACTCCAATTATATATATATTAGGCTGCTTGAAGTTGTCCCAGAGCTCACGATGCTGTTTTAATTTTTTTAAACCTTTTTTTTACCTCTCTGTTTCATATTGGATAATTTCTATTGCTATATCTTCAAGTGCATGGATCTTCTAATCTAATATGTCTAATCTTCTGCTAATCTCATTCAGTGTTACTTTTTATGTGAGACATTATAGTTCTTATCTCTAGAAGCTTGATTCTGATATTCTTAAAATATATCTTCCATATTTTTATGTAACTTTTTAAAAAAAATGGGATACAATTATAATTGTTTTAATGTCCTTGCGCTAATTCTAACATCTGTGTCCGTTTTGGGTTGCTTTTGATGGCTTTATATTTCTTCTCATTCTAGTTAGGCTTTTCTGCTTCTTTGCATCCTCAAATTCTTTGATTGATTCTATGTCGGATATTGTAAATTTCACCTTCTTGGGTGTTGGATATTTTTGAATTCTTGAGCTTTTTCTTGGGAGGGAGTTAAATTACAGTTTGACCCTTTTGAGTCTTGCTTTTAAGATTTGGTAGGCAGAGTCAGAGCCGTGCTCAGTCTGGGGTTAATTATTCCCCACTCCTGAGGCAAGACCTTTCTGAATAGTCAATGCCCCATGAATT
>NW_007728103.1:179619-182405 GCF_000696425.1 Galeopterus variegatus | reverse complement strand
TTGGGGGACAAAATTCAAGCTTCAGGGAGTTTTGGGGGGACATAATTCAATCCACTACAGAGGGTAAATGCAGTTCTGGTTACTCCCTCTTGGTCAAACCCTCTTCTGTGAACAAATGTTTTGATCTTTGATCTTCTGATCGGGTAAAAGTAGTAACTCAGACTTTATAAATGTTGGCACACTTGGTTCCTCAGAAACCTCAGCGAAGCACTGATTTTCGTTTTATAGCTGAGAAAAGTAAGGCTCAGACAGGTGGAGTGACTGCTTGACCCAAGCTCACGTACTTTCACTACTCGATGCTGCTCTGCTTACACACTTCCAGCCCCTGCTGGAAATGTCTCCTCTTCAAACCTAAGCACACCTGGGCGTGCAGCAGGCCGAGTCAGGGCCTCCCCACTACTCAGACTGTGGTCTGGGGCCAGAATCACCAGCATCATCCAGCCCCTGCTGGAAATGTCTCCTCTTCAAACCTAAGCACACCTGGGCGTGCAGCAGGCCCAGTCAGGGCCTCCCCACTACTCAGACTGTGGTCTGGGGCCAGAATCACCAGCATCCCCACGAGCTGGTTAGAGACACAGAGGCTCAGCCCCCTCCCAGGCCTGCTGAATCAGAACCTGCGTATTAGCAAGATCCCAGGTGACTTTTGTGAATATTAGCTTGAGACACATTAAGGGAGAAAACATTTCCTGGGCCTTGATCTCTTGAGCCCTATTGTGGCTCCCTGGAAGCACAGAACTGAGGCACAGCCAGAAACCAGGACCCACATGCAGGGTGACCTGAGGTTTCCAGATCGCCTCCAGTGGCAGCTTGTGTGCCTGGCATAGCTGACCCTGGACAAGGCTCCTGGAGAAGCCAGTTGGACTCAACCTCTGCCTCCGGGGAGTTTGTCTAGACCACGGTTTTCCAGGAAGCTGTGACT
Organism: Galeopterus variegatus; assembly: GCF_000696425.1. NCBI lineage: Eukaryota > Metazoa > Chordata > Mammalia > Dermoptera > Cynocephalidae > Galeopterus > Galeopterus variegatus. Next base: position 181,486 of record NW_007728103.1, on the reverse strand, counting down.
CATCCGACCTTCATTCGCCTCCCAGGTGCTGGCTTGGATGGGGGCCAGTGGGCTGAGCTCTGGGAGGAGGGACTGGCAGGCCACTGGGGGAAGGAGGGGAGAAGAGAGGAACTGGATGGTGGTGGGGAGAGGCTGCAACCATAGTGCCCAGGCCTTTCCTCAGGGCTACTGTACCATTGTCTGCCCCATTCCTGAGCCCTCCAGCTCAGCCACGGCCAGAGGCAGGAGATAAAACAGTTGGCCAGGTGACCGCCGCACTTACCTTCTAAGGCCTTGTCTCTGCATTTCGAGGAGAACATTTCTGGAAAAGCACCTGGATTCCTTGTCAATCAGACAGGGATCTCTGAGCCCATGGTCCTAACTGGACCAAAACCACAAGAGGAGATGGAAGGGCTGTTAAAGGGCTGTGTATGTCTTGTTTATTTCCTCTGAGGCCCTTACCTTGCAATTCACACAAATTGCACCCAGGCAGATGGTCACCCTAAGGTCCAAAGAGCTGGGAGAGTCTTAACAGAGTTCCGGACCAGCATCCTCTTCCCAGGCAAGCATGCTCTTCCTATAAAGAGAGAACTGTAGGCTCAAATGGAATTTTTCTCCTTACCAGGAGACTCCGCACCCCCTCTTTAGGCATGTGTTCCCAGACTCCTCTAACCAGTACCCATACCTGCATGATATTTATGAAACATGTGGCAGCCAGGTTCCAGGGCCAAATGGAAGAAACACAGATGTGGGGTCAGAGAGACCCACCTTTGGACCTGGGACTGCACTGTGTACTAGCAATATGGCTTTCAGCAAGCTTAGAAGCCTTGAGCCTCAAATTCTTCATTGGTACAATGGGGTGATAATAAGACCCACCTGGGATTCAGTAAAGTGAGTTAATGTACAGACCGCATGTACAGCAAGTGCCTGATAAATGGCAGTGTTTATTACTGGAGGATGTGAAGATGGAAGGACACACTATGACAAAGTTAGGCATCTTTCCCACTGTTCTGCCAGCACTACCATTAGTTCAATGGCTCTCAGCAGTGTGACCTGGAAGGCTTGTTAAAACACATTCCTGAGTACATCCCCCACCTTATATTTCTTACTCAGTAGGTCTGGGCAGGGGGCCAAAAATTTGCATTTCTAACAAGTTCCCAGATGATGCTGGTCTGGTGGCCTCACTTTGAGGACTGAGAACTGCTGCCTTAGTCTAACCTTGTTGTTTCTCCTCAGGAATGAGGAGAACACAATCTGGCTGCTCCCTACAGTCCCCTGGACAGGGGTTCCTTAAGGTTGCCAGGGCTTCACCCCAGGCCAACTGGGTCAGGATCTTTGCAGAGCGTGGCTCAGGTAGGGTTTCAAAAGCTCCCCGGGAGATTCCAGTGTGCATCCAGGCTGGAGAACCAATCTGAATGCTTGAGCCAAAATTCCTCCTTGGGTAGTTGCATGAACTTGGCTCTGATGTTTGGAGCTTTAGGACACCATGCGTGTTTGTACGTGGTATCCTCTTTTTATTAAAAACAAACAAAAACCTTTGGACAAAGGCCCAATTCAGTGACTATGTCCTTTATAAGCTCAGCCACATTGCCTCTCCTCCCAGATTTAATTTTTCCTCTGCCTTGCATTCTGTACTGAGTCCGCCTCTATCAGCTCTTGTTTTATTCCATTTCTTTTCTTAAGAGTTAGTTGTTTATATATCTGTGTCACCCTTCCCACCAGGCTGTGAGCTACCTGAGGGCAGGGACTGGATCTTAATTCAGACTTATGATTTTCCCATAAAGTCTAGTTTGGTGCTGACTCAGGGCAGTCTATTTATACTTTTTGTTAAAAAGAAATAAAGTTCAATCGAGTGTGGTCCTTTCTAAGCTCTGGTCATACATCTATA
>NW_007728103.1:177200-178170 GCF_000696425.1 Galeopterus variegatus | reverse complement strand
CTAATTTTATCACAGCAACCCTATGAGGAGGTAATTCTCATCTTTAGAGAGGAGAAAACAAGGCACAGAGAGGCTATTTAGTCCCCACAACTGTGCTGTGAGGCATTAATATTCCCATTTTACAGAGGGTAAACTGAGGTTCCAAGGGATTAGAACACCTGCCTGGGATTCCCAGCTGGTGGCTGTGGGGTTGGTTAGAGACCCCAAGGGCTCTAGGCCTGAGTTCCCAGCCCCCACCCTGGCTGTGCCTCCTGCCCTCTTTGTCAAGTGCGGCTATTTTCCAGATGTGCTCGTGCATTTCACACCCAACAGGCCCTTTCCAGGAGCTCCTCCCCCCCCAGCAAGCACCGGGGCTAACATTTTGTAAGCTAAGAACAGTGCTGGGCAAAAATAAATTCCAGATGGAACAAGAGCTAAACAAACAAACAAAACCCTGGAATAGAATAATATTTGCAGAAATATAGGAGAGTATTTTTGTCATCTTGGGGGAGTGTAAGCCTTCTCTAACAAGTCACAAAACCCAGATGCTCTAAAGGAAAAGACTGGCATACTTTACAGAAAAACAGAAAAACTTCAGATGACAAGAGGCATGATAGGCGGAGTGAAGCACGATCACAGGGTGGAGAGAAACTGCTGCCTCCTGTCTAACAAAGAATTAACATTCAAAATATTCAGGGAGGAAAAAGTCAAAGAACCTCACTTAAAAAGCGGGCAAAGGGTAATGGCTAAGACAATTCACAGCAGAGAAAGTGTAATCAGTAACCAATGAATAAAGACGTACTTGGCCATCTGCCTCACGGTCAGGGAAAGGCAAACGAAACAGGAATGCTGTTAGAAACTCAGATTGACAATTTTTATTTTTTTAAAAAGATGACCGGTAAGGGGATCTTAACCCTTGGCTTTGTGTTATCAGCACCACGCTCTCCCAAGTGAGCTAACCGGCCATCCCTGTATGGGATCCGAACCCGTG
>NW_007728103.1:174984-175646 GCF_000696425.1 Galeopterus variegatus | reverse complement strand
GGGGGAGAGCTGCCAAGCAGAGCCGCACAAGGCTGGGGTACAGGAAGCCAACAGCCCTGCAGACCCATTCCCACCAGAGCTCCCAAGGCTATGTGGGTCCTGTTTTCCTGAGCACATTGGTGGGCTTGAACCTCAGATGGGCTAGAATGTTCTGAGCCAGTGGGAAGAGGGAGAGCAGGGCCAGTGTGTCGAGAATGTGTGTGTGGGGGGTCACCATGGCCAGATTTCTGACATCCCCTTTCACAGAGGGTGGGTGATTCCCCCTCATAAATAGTTTTCTTCTTTTAATCTGGCAAACTCTGAGAGAACATAGCTTTGGGCTACTCACAGCTGATACAAAGATGGCCATTGTATTTAGTCCTTTTCTGTTGCTTTATAACAAAATACATGGAACTGGGTAATTTGTAAAGAAAACATTTATTTTTTTCAGTTTCATTCATTCATTTATTTTATTATGAATATTCACGATACAATGCTGATTGTCACCCTTCATGGCATGATGTGAGGACCAGACTCATAGTGGTAACATACACATTACCAGAAATTGCTTTTGTACCCCGTGTCCCCCACCCAATTATCGCCACCTCCCTCCCCCTCCCCGACTCCACTTTGTAGCCCAAGGTATGTTCTCTCCCTCTGCAAGTCCAACACACCACTGTGGT
>NW_007728103.1:173148-174879 GCF_000696425.1 Galeopterus variegatus | reverse complement strand
CTCTCCCTCTGCAAGTCCAACGCACCACTGTGGACTTTCTTTCCTTCCTTCTTTCTCTCTAAGCTCCCATACATGAGTGAGCACATGTGGTATTTATACCTCTGTGCTTTGCTTATTTCACTCAACAGAAGTTTCTCCAGGCTCATCCATGTTGTTGCAAATGGGAGTATTTCATTCTTTTTTATGGCAGAGTAGTATTCCATGGTGTGTATATACCACAGTTTCCTTATCCAGTCATCCATTGATGGGCATTTAGGTTGGTTCCATGTCTTGGCGATTGTAAACAGAGCTGCTATGAACATGGGAGTGCAGGTATCCCTTCAACATGATGATTTCCATTCCTTTGGGTATAAACCCAGAACTGGGATTGCTGGATTGTATGGAAGATCTATCTGTAGTCGTTTGAGAAATCTCCATACTGAGAAGACAGTATTTATTGCTTATAGTTTCAGAGGCTGGAAGTCCAAAGTCCAGGGAACACATCTGGTGAGACCCTTGGTGGTGGCAACAGTGACGGCAGAGTGTCACATTGTGAAAATGGTGGAGCAGAGAGAGCAAGAGACTAACTTCCTCATTAACTCTTTTTAAAACCCTCAGAGCCACACTTCTGACCACCATTATTAGTCCATTCACTAGGGCATGGTCCTCACAATCTAATCACCTCTTCAAGGCCCCACATTTCCATTACCATAATAGGATTTCCCACCCTCACCAGTTACAGTGGGGATTAAATTTTGGGGGGTCATTCAACCGAAAGCAGCCATATTCCTCACCTCATGACTTAGAAATAGCATTCAATTCTGAACAAAGAGACAGTCTTCCCACACCTTCCAATAAAATCTGTGGGCAAACACAACAGGTGTTTTATTTTTCCTCTCATGGAGACCTGCAGGGGAGAGTGGTTCAGGGCTCCACAGTGATTGGGGACCAGGCTCCTTCTGCCTTTCTGGTCCACTGTTATCAGTGAGTGGCTTTCATCCTCAAGGTTGCCTCTGCTCCAGGATGGTCATTGGAGCTCCAGCCATCACATCTGCATTCCAGGCAGTGAAAAGAGGAAGAGGAAAGAACAAAAATCAGCTTTCTACTTTCCTTAGAAGTTATACCCAGCAACCTCTGCTCACATTTCATTGACAAGAATTTAGTCACTTGGGTGCAGGGGAGGCTGGGAAATGTAGTTTTCCAGATGGGTGCATTAAATGAGGATTCAGTTTCTGAGAACGGGAGAATGGGTATCAGTAGGTGAATAGCAGCTTCTGCCACCCTTAGCATGGCAGTCAAAGCTGCAAACAAACACCCAGGTGAGCTTATTCTGTTCCCTCTCCCTGCACTGCAGGCCCGTCTCACAAGGACGACAGCTTCCTGCCTCCCAGCCAGCCTTTCTGCTGCTTACAGGGCAGAGTGGCTAAGGGCTTATTCTGTGCAAGACCAGGTGGCTCCCCCTTTGGCCTCCCTGTATTCACCCACTGGGAAGGCGTTGCTGCCTTAGGATCCTGGGCTGGGGGGCCTGCAGTGTGTTTGCACAGGGAGACACCCCTCCACCCACAACTAATTAGCTCTCACACACACCGAGGAAAGCAAAACTCTTCTGGAGCTACTGGCTTTTAACCTGGAACGGGTTAACAGATAAATGGTCTCCCACAGTAGGGAGGGTGTGAGCGTTTGAGCTGTGAGCCTCTCTGTTATTTATCCTTTCAGCTGGGCAACCTCACAAATCAAACATCGGGTCTCATT
>NW_007728103.1:169257-173004 GCF_000696425.1 Galeopterus variegatus | reverse complement strand
GCCTCTCTGTTATTTATCCTTTCAGCTGGGCAACCTCACAAATCAAACATCGGGTCTCATTTTTAAAGCCGTTTTCATGACAGTGGTTTTCTGTACAATCCCCCAGAGCTAACAATATGTAATCCGTTTTCCTTAACAAATGACCTTCTTTAACTTCATTAGTTCATAATTAATTTGCTAGCATGTAACCAAGATAATTAACATTCCTGATTAGAGACGTGCAAAAGAGGAACTTCTTTTTACATGGTCAAGGCAAACATTGATTAAAATCCGAGCTGTTTCCTAATTTTCCTTACAATTTAATTCAGTGAAAGTGGTGATTGGTGATTTGTGGGGGTTGTTTAAAAAATTAAATTTGAGGTGAGACAAATGGGCTTGCTACAGAGCACTTTATTACCAACTTGTGTTTTGGATAATTTTGCTTTCTTTTCCTCAGATACGAAGATAGGAAGCAAGAGAATCAAGTGGTAACTGGATATGTTTAATGGAGACTTTAAATACCTGGAGAGATTTTCAGATTGCTAGGACAGGGGTGGGTGGAATAGACTTGAGTAATGATTATAATCATGAGCGTCATCTTCTGAGTGGTCCAGCCCTTCGTAGTCTACAAAGCCCTTTTACTCCCTAATCTTGCTTGGCTCCCTATAGCTCTGCGATGGAGATGGCAGGGAAGGATGGACAGAGCGGGCCTTTCAGGTAAGAACCCAGCCCCAGAGAAGGGAGAAGAATTGGGAGAGGTCTCGGGAAGCCAGGAACTGCGCCCCCTGCAGGCTGAGTCGGCTTCCTCCTGTTCTTCCTAGAAGCTGACACCAGTGTCTCGTTCAGAGCTTTCTGCGTCTCTCAGCTTCTCCTGCACACGTTACCACAGCAGGACTGGAACCAGGTTGCAGTGAGCAAGGTGCCTAGGGCTCAAGATTGAAGAAAGTCCCCTTTCTCAGACCCTGAAGTTGTATGTCCCGGGAAGCCTGCTGGCCTCACGCGAGCCCAGGCCCCGCATCAGGGCTGGCTGACGCCTGTTTCCAGCGTACTCCCCAGTGCTGAGTGTAGCATCTCACTTTAGTCTTCACAACAGCCCCGGCGATGTGGGAACTACAGGGAACTCATTTTTACTAATGAGGAAAATGGAGCTTAGAGAGGAGTAATTTGCCCAAAGTCTCAAGGTGTGTTAGTCCATTTTTGTTGCTTATAACAAAATACTTGGAACTGGGTAATTTGTAAACAAAATAAAATTTATTGCTTACAGTTTCTGAGGCTGGGAAGTCCAGTGTCCAAGGAACACATGTGGTGGTGTTGACAGTGACCCAGGGGTCTCACATTGCAAGATGATGGAAGCAGAGAGAGCAGAGACAGTTCCTCAGGCACTGTCCTTGTAAAGCCCTCAGAACCACGCCCCAGCCACCATTATGAATCCGTTCACTACCGCATGGTCCTACAATCTAATCACCTCTTCAAGGCTCCGCCTTTCAATTACCAGAATAGGATTTCCCACCCTCAACAATGACAGTGAGGATTAAGCTTCAGTGAGTTTGGAGGGTCTGGGTGGGGGTGGGGCATCCGGTCCACAGCACAAGGCTAGAAGGCAGCAGCTTGGGTGGGATGCTGGTCATCTGGCTTTGGGGCCGGCACTCTCCCCGCTCTGCTGTCTGAGCCCAGGTTTCCTCGGTAAACAAGCGCTTGCACCTGGACATCATCTACCCATGGCTGCTTGCGCAGGGCTGGGGTTCCTTGGACAGGGGTTGGGGGAAAGAGGGAAAGCCCAGTGCTGCAGGTGGCTTTGGGAATGTGGCCAGAGTGTGTGTGAGTGGTTGTGGTGGAGAGGGCGGGGGTCACAGGAAAGGAGCCACGGAGCCTTTCCCTGTCCTGACAGGTTGATGAGGATAGGGCTGCCTCACATTGGCCTCTGGCGACCTCCCAATCTTTTTTTTTTTTTGACCAGTAAGTGTATCTTAACCCTCAGCACAGTGTGGTCAGCACCACGCTCAGCCAGTGAGCACACCGGCCATCCCCATATAGGATCCGAACCTGCGGCCTCGGCGCTACCAGTGCTGCACTCTCCTGAGTGAGCCATGGGGCCTGCCCCGTGACCTCCCAATCTTAAAGACAAAATTCCCTCAGGGCATTCTGCTTCTCTTCGCAGTCTCCTGAGATGGAGCCTCTTCCCAGGGATGGAGGATGGGGTGGGCATGTTCAGTGGGGCTGGGGTCTGGGCTCGGGTGTGGTCAGCTCCAAGCCTTGGAGGCTGATGGGAGGCTGCTTTCTGGAGTCCTCTTTCTGGAAGATCCAGCCCAAAGGGCATTTGCTCTTGGGGGAAGGAAAGCTGGGGGCAAGAGGCAGGCACCGCAGGAGATGTAGAAACCCCGGGGCCCTGAGCTGCACTCTGAGGAGAGCTGGCCCAGATCCCTGCACACAGGGAGGCTAGAACTGGAATAGCAGCTGATCCAAGAGGCTGTGATCTATAATTCATACCCAGCTCCTTCCAGAAAGGGCTGGCGGCTGCCTGCCAAGGGATTTGTAACTGCGGGTTCTGCTTTGATGAAGCTAAGGGGCTTTCAGGTGGTCCCTTGGTGAGGCGTTGCCGCATTAAGACCATCTGTGAAGCAGTTTCCCACATGCTGACTTCTTTCATCCTCATAGCCCCGCTGCAGCCAGAATGATTATCTCCATGTGGACAGATGGAGAAACTGAGGCTCAGAGGGCAGAGTGACTTGTCCAAGGTCCCACACCTGAGGGAAGGCAGGATTTAAGTCCAGGTCTGTTTGGTTTGGGCAGCATCCAGAACTGTTCCCTGGGAAGCAGATGGTGATACTGTTGTAAATTTCATACTCAAATCTCTTTGGTGCCTACAGCCATTTTAGGCATGACCCAGCTCTGCAAATTACCCAGATGGTTCTAGCTACCCACTGAACACTGGCCCACATTTCCCTGGGACCAGTCCATTTAAAACGTGGGTCTTGGCTGGTCCCAAATGGATTGTCTTTTGTTATGTAGAGTAAGGAGAGAAGGAGGTGAGATCTGACCATCTGGAAGCTTAGTCCACACAGACCCAGACACAGGACACCTACTACCCTGACTCTCCAATCAAAGGGTGGAATTTTAGACAATGAAGTCCTTAGGAATATTGGCTCTGGAGTCAGATCTGTCTGGTTTGAATGTCGGCCCTGCCATTGGGTGCTGTAGCAGTCTACCTAGGCTGCAATAACAAAGACCACAGATTGGTGGCTTAAACAACAGATTATTTTCTCACAGTTCTGGAGGCTAGAAGTCAAGATGAGGTGTCAGCCAGATTGGTTTCTCCTGAGGTCTCTCTCCTTGGCTTGCAATGGCTGCCTTCTTGTGTCCACACACAGCCTTTCCTCTTTTCATGCACACCCCTGTTACCGCTTCCTCTTCTTATAAGGACACCAGTCATATTGGACTGGGGTCCCACACTTGCTTAACCTTAATTACCTCCTAAAGGTCCCGTCTCCAAATCAGGATACATTAGGGATTCAGGCTTTAACATGTGAATTTGGGGATGGGACATAATTCAGTTGCTAACAAGTGATTTTAGGCAGAAGCCTCCCTAAACCTCAGTAATCTCATCTGTTATGTAAGGATAATAAAAGTAACTATTCTATAGTTTTTGAGGGAATTAGATGATACAGTACACATAGACCAATGCATGGCATATAGCAAGAACTCTCAGTGTGCTAAGTAGTATCATCATCATCACCACCACTATGGCCTTTTTTTTTTTTTTTTTTTTTT
>NW_007728103.1:162136-169206 GCF_000696425.1 Galeopterus variegatus | reverse complement strand
TTTTAGGCAGAAGCCTCCCTAAACCTCAGTAATCTCATCTGTTATGTAAGGATAATAAAAGTAACTATTCTATAGTTTTTGAGGGAATTAGATGATACAGTACACATAGACCAATGCATGGCATATAGCAAGAACTCTCAGTGTGCTAAGTAGTATCATCATCATCACCACCACTATGGCCTTTTTTTTTTTTTTTTTGTAAATCAGTCTAAAGGGAATAACCAGGACCCAAAGAGCTGCTGCAGATTTCAGACCTCTGGGTCCTGCTTGTCATTTGTGGAGCAAGTTTGCAGTCACAGAAGATCAGAGCTGCAAGGATCTTGACCTTGACACCAAATGCTGATTTTACAAATGAGAAAACTGAGGCCCGGAGCTAGCAGCTCAGCTGGAGTCAGAAAGCTGGTGTCCTCTTCCCTAGCCTGTACTCCCATGGCTTTTTGAACCATTTCAGTGACCAGCAGGGGCCAGAGGAAGGCTCCCTTCCCTGTTGGGGCTACTCATAAAGTATTTGAGAGTGCCGAATCCTAACCACTAGACCACCAGGAAGCATCTCATAAAGTATTTGAACAATTAGTTTTCCCCCCTTAATGTGTTATGGACTGTTTCCCTCATGTCTTATCAGAGTGTCTGCCACATAGTGAATGAGTAAAAATCAATAATTACCAAATCCTTATGCACAGGTCCCCTGCCCAGCCCTTCTTCATAAACACAGCATCCCAGTTCCTGCTGTGATGACATCAGACCCTTCCAAGGGCAGCCTAACATTTCCTTGCCTTATCCTCTCCATGCATCTGTCTCTCCCTGGGAATTTGGATGGAAGTATTAATAATCCACCAGGCTTCAGTCAGAAGGGCATGATGACTCACTTGTTTTGACAGTATAATATCTCTGGTTAAAAAATAATGCAGAAGCTAAAAAACAAAAATCCCAACAAGGCCTGGCAGCTCAGTTGGTTCCCAACCCAACATCCACTCCCACCACTCTCCTTCCAGCAGAACCCTAACTGTGCTCAGATATGGGGCACACGTGCTCAGTGAGGGGGACCTCTGGCCTGGCTCTCTCCTTTTTACAAATGATTGCTTTAGGGCTGGGCATGAGGATTAGTTCTGGCTAATGAGACTTGAGAGAAATCTCCTGGGGACTTGATTTAGATGAGAAGCCCTCTCCTCCCAATTTGGGGTTTTCGGACGCAGTTGTTTAGGGAAATGATGCCTGCAGCAGTTCTCTTGCAACCAGGAAGGCAAGACCAACACAGTAGACTAAGAGGATGTGACCTGGAGCCCCAACATCGCAGAGCCATGAACCCACCCTGGAACTTCCTACCTCCAGACTTCCTTTTATGCGAGATGAAAACCTCTGTTGGTTAAGCCAGGTTTATTCGGGTGTTATCTGCAGCCAAAGCCATCCCAACTGAAGCTCTCCTTGCAAAGACAAGGAACATGGAGCAAAAGCTGCCACGCAAACCCCAGGAACTACAGAAACCAAGAGCCAGCAGGCAGAAGCAGAGGGAACTGAGAGCTGGCCCCATGGTCTTGCACTCACCTGGTTAGTCCTTTTTGGACACTAGTGCTGTGACAGGAATGTTCCTTGGGTTGTCCTGGTTCAAGCTCTTTAACAACTCTTGAAGGAAGTTTTTGGAGAATAATATGTTTTCAACTGAGGTTTAATTTAAATTTGAAGTGAACTTAGAGAGTGAAGTGTTCAAATCCTAAGTATACAGTTAGATGAATCATTACATATGTATACACCCATGTAACCACCACACTTATCAAGATCTAGAACATTCCCAGCACTCCAGAAGGCTCCCTTGTGCCTCTTCCCAACCAGCATCCCACAAAGGTTGATTAGTCCACTCTCTCTCACCATAGATGAGTTTTGCCTCTTTTTGAAACAGTGAGATTCATCCCTGGTGTTGTATATATCAATGGTTCTTTCTTTTTTAGGGCTGAGTAGTATTCCACTGTGGGAATATTCCACAAGTTCATTTATCTATTCAACTGTTGATGAACATTTTGTGTTTGTTTCCAATTTGGGCCATTTTAAATAATGCTGCTATGAAAATTTTTGTCCAAGTCTTTTGGTGGAGTGCTTTTTGAAATGCTTCTGTTAATTTGAGGCTTCACAAAGGCAATACCAGAACTGGTTAAGAATGAGTGAAGCCATATTTCAGAATCAAATATGTGCAGTCTAGTTTACAAATAGTTAACTCAAGCATGGCACAGTACTTTCAACTGATGACAGGTGTGTCTATAGAATGGTCTGCACTATGGATTGAATTGTGTCCCCAAGACCCAGGTATTAGAAACTTAATCCCCTCTGTGACAATGTTAAGAGCGTGGGAAATCCTATTAGGGTAATTGGAAGGTGGGGCCTTGAAGAAGTGATTAGATTGTGAGGACAGTGCCCTAGTGAATGAATGAATCCATTGATGGTTTAATGGCGGTCATGGGAATAGTTCTGAGGGCTTTATAAGGAGGAGTGTGGAGGTTAGTCTCCCTCTTTCTCTGCCGTGCTCACCATGTGACACCCTGCATTGCTGTGAAGTCACCACCCAAGAACAACAAGGCCCACAGCAGACGTGTTCCCTCAGTTTTGGACTTCCCAGCCTCCCAAACTGTAGGCAATAAATATTGTCTTTACAAATCACCCAGTTCCAGGTATTTTGTTATATGCAACAGAGATAGACCAATATAGTCTAGAATTAGCCACTGATTCCTCCTGCTAGGTTGGTGGTGAAGCCCTTGGTCAGGCACAGCTAAGAGAAGGTGTCTGTTCTCCATCAGGCTTGGGAATTGTAGGGACACTTGGATACAATTCTCAGTCTTGATGCCTCACCTCGTGACAGGTGGTCACGTGGCTCTCCCACATCTCCTCCCTTCCTGTCCACCCTCTCCCCCCTCCCACCTTTGTGCCATGGACCAATGGGCACCGCCCTGAGAAATGAGGTGTGGTGGCTGGGATCTTGTGCTGCCTCCCTTATCTTGTGCTGCCTCCCGCTCAGCTCCAGATCATCGCCTCCCCTGCCCTCCCCATGGTGTCTCTCCACTCCCACCCCCACGTTTTATCCTATTTCTGGATTTCCATTTCACATGCAGATCCCGTGAGCCACCACTGATGACAACTCATGTGCCAGGCCGTATGTGCCCTACACAGGATGCTTCCACATATAGCATGTGATGCATGGCACCTGAACCAGGCACACGACCACCACATTTCACAGATGGAGAAGGTGGAGCTGAGTGAGGCCAGGTGGCTGGCTCCCAGCTCCCGGGCTGGGCTTCTAACTCAGGCCACCTGGCGTCATCTTGGACCCCTTTCTGCTAATTTTCCCCTGGAAGATGGGGGCGGGGTGCGTAGGGTTCCAGCATGAGGCTAAGTGAATTCAGATGTGGCTGGGCTTGGGCACTGGGGCCTGCCCAGAAGTGTGTCTGCCTGATGGACTGAGTTTCCTGGGAGAGAGATCACCTAAGGTAAAGGGAGTCAAAAAGACAAGCTCAGTCCAGATGACCATGGCACAGGGGGAGGGTATGGGACTACAGCAAACTTGAGCATGGCTTGGGGTCTCCAGGAGCAGCCCCCTCTGGAATCATCTCTGTAATCTATGGGGCAGGTGGGGGTGGGGCGAGTAGGCACTGTGAGATATTAGGACAGCCACTGAATAGCCTGGGACCTGTGGGACCTCATAGGGGTCCCGAGTAGGGAGAGAGGCCTCAGCATGGCAAGGGCAGTACTGGAGTTCTGAGGATGTCAGAGCCTCTCCCTGCCTCTTGTCCCAGGCCAGTGCTGGGGAGACTGACACACACAGGCAGGTGCAGTCCCCTGAGTAAGATATCGTGACAGGGTAGGTATGCATGGGTGCTGTGCAAGCTCCACTAACCCCCAGCTTTTTGGTGGCACCCACATTTGAGGGCTCTGCCTTGGAGAGGAGCTGCAGGCCGCCTCTTTGCTGGCTTCCTTACCCAGGAGATTGAAGTCAGGGATTGGCAAACTATGGCCTGCAGGCCAAATCTGCCCACCACCTGTTTTTGTATGGCCTGTGAACTAAGAATTGTTTTTATATTTTTAAATGATTAGATTTTAAATATTGATACAAGTACCTACACAATATTTTCACCTTTGGCTCTTACCCTGCAAGGCCTAAATTACTATCTGGGCCTTTACCACATTTGCGGTCCCTGGTGTGGTCTGTTTTCAGAGTCCAGCCTTGGAGGCACAGGCTTCAGTGAGAGACCTGGTCTCACCCATGTCTTGGCTGCTCTCTGGCCACCTTCCCTGGGGAGGGTGAGATGTGGGGCTCCCTGGCCTCAGCACAATGTGCCAACATGTCCTTCAGGTTTTCCCTTTGGTCCCTCCCCCCTCTGAGGTGCTACACCCCGAGAGCCACCCCACTGCTCCAGCCTCCCCACCAAAGATCTCCCAGGGCCACCAGTGCTTCTGCTGCCCCCCCTGCCGGGGGCAGGTATGTTCTTGCCAGCCAAGCAGCATCTTGCTGATAAAATCTAATGAGCTACATTTAACAACAACTCCGAGAGCCACCCCACTGCTCCAGCCTCCCCACCAAAGATCTCCCAGGGCCACCAGTGCTTCTGCTGCCCGCCCTGCCGGGGGCAGGTGTGTTCTTGCCAGCCAAGCAGCATCTTGCTGATAAAATCTAATGAGCTACATTTAACAACAACATGGCCCTGCCATGTGGCTTCCTCCCGGGGCTACCCATCTGTCGGCCTAGGGAGGCCACTCTCCATGCAGCTGGAACCCTCCCCAATCATCAAATCAGGAGAGAGCCGAGGTCCCCTGAGCCAGGCCCAGCACACAGGCCAGCAATCTCCACACTCAGTCTGCGCCAGCTCCTGGCCTCCCTCCAGGCTCCCAGTGACAATGCCAGATGGTAACTAATGGAGGGTGAAAAAGCTCCCAGGAAGGTCTGGGCAGAGCAGTGGGGAGAGGCCAGCAAAACAGAAGGTGCCTTGACCATGGCCATGGGGAGGACTCCAGGTGTGGCTTGCCTTTGCGTGGCCAACCAGCTTTTATTCTTGAGCCCTTGCCAGTCACCCTTCCTTTCCACTCTTCATCACTGTCCCCAGGGACCTGCCAGCTGGAAACTTAGATGCTGCAAAGGACTAGCAAATGCAGGCATTGGTAGATGTGTGCAGTCCACAGTCTCATACAGGGTGTTCTGGGTACAGCTGCAGATGTCCCAGCAGAGGTGGACTTTAGGCTGGGTGGTCAACCTTCTCCCCTTTTCTGGAGTGGATTGGGGAGGCCACAGGTCCAGGAACTCCACAGCCGAATCCTGCACCCCATGGGCCACAGGCCCAGCTGTTCAGGTCACTTATTAGGGCTGTGACTGCTGTCCCATTTGTCCCCTGATTGTTTAAACAGAATGCTGGAGAAACTAGGTTTACAACCAAGTCCAGTCCCTACCTGGGCCAGCTATCTACTTCTCCAGACCCTCCCAGTCCTATTGGTGACTGAGCAGGCAACCGAGGCCAGATGAGGGAGTGGGGCTGGGCTGGGGCAGCTCCAGCCAGGATGCGTATAGTGGAAGAAATGTTGTAAAAGATCCCAGCTGCCTATAGGGCACCTGTCTTCCTATTGAGACTGGGTGTGCTACTTCCTGTTGGCATGAGAAAGTCAATGTGCATGTCCCAGGCAGTGGATGGTGTGCTGTTAGGAGAACATGCCAAGGTGGACATGCAAAGGGGGTTCTGGGCTATTTGGTGGTCGAAGCTGGAGAAAGCTGAGGTATCTGCATATTAAAGGGAGGCGTGGATTTTGTGAGGTTGCAGAGGGGCCTGTAATGAAAGAGAAGGCTGAGTAGCCTGGTAGGAGCTGGCATCAGGCTGGTGAAATGGCCTAGTTTCTTTTTGAGAGCAAGAGCGTCCAAGATTTTATTTCAAACTTATTTTGTGGATCTTTCCGCCCTTCGTGTTTCCAAATCACCAGTGTGATTTACTGGTGGGTGGTGGGTTCTGTGCCCCGTGGTTGGGCGGGGGCCAGTGAGTGCAAAGAAGCCACCACAGGACACAGAGTGGGAGTCAGGAGTTGGAGCCAGTGACCAAGGGAATGTGATGCTTGGGGGAGGCCTGGGGCTGGGATGGGAGG
This sequence comes from Galeopterus variegatus, assembly GCF_000696425.1. Taxonomy (NCBI): domain Eukaryota; kingdom Metazoa; phylum Chordata; class Mammalia; order Dermoptera; family Cynocephalidae; genus Galeopterus; species Galeopterus variegatus. The sequence continues at coordinate 163,104 of NW_007728103.1, read as the reverse complement.
ATCAGAGGCTATGGTGTCCAGACCTTAAGGGACAGGGAGACCACAGGTGGCACCTGGGTTATATTCATTCTAGAAAAGTGACTTGAACCCCTTGAGCCTACAGTGGGCGGATGGCAGCTTTGTTCTGCTGGACATGGACTGTTTTCCTCGTAGGTTTTTGGCCGATTCCACTGTCCATATCTCACCAGCTTTTAAAGCAGAGGTGAGTCTGCAGACCATGTGTTTGGTGAGGCAGAGGGCTTTACATGGGCAAAGGCCATCTCTGCTCCCTTCTTGGCATCGGGAAGGAGCTGGGGAATTTGAATGTTTCTTTTATTCTGCTCATATCTCATATGACAGGGAGTGAATGCCCTCTCTACCCAAAGAACTGCTGTGGTTTTAGGATGCTGGAAACATAATTCTGGTTCAAGTGGGCTCCAACCCCTTCTGGGGCCCAGGACCCAGCACAGGTGCAACTGGTTCTGGAGAAGGCCTTCCCCGAAGAGGTCTGGAAGCTCCACCAGCCTCACCCTGCTGAGGTGGAGCATGAGGTGCCACCATTGCCTGAGAGTGAGGGGCTGGCTCCTGGGGTTCTTAGTTGCTGGGGGCACCGGGGAAGGTAATGCTTGGCCAGGCCTCGAGCGATAAAGAAGGTGGAGCACGAAACACAGGTGTGCCCTTCCTATTTCAGCCAGAGGGAGCCAGGTCCTGCTGGGGAGCCCAGGCTGCGTGTCTGCCCTGGCTCCTGCCTTGGCCTCTGGGAGGTGCTGGCACAGAACCTTCTCCCCTTTCCTGGAGTGAAGGACTGGGGGGGTCACAGTGAATAGGGTGTGGGGCAGGTTGTATTCCTAAAGATGGCAGCACCGATATGTACCCCAGTCCCACGTTCTTACAGCGTGGCATTGATGCTCCTCTGTGAGAGGAGGGGCCTGTCTTCTTCCCTTGAAACTGGGGAGACATCTGTAACTGCCTCAACCCATCAGGTATGG
>NW_007728103.1:161690-162067 GCF_000696425.1 Galeopterus variegatus | reverse complement strand
CCTGTCTTCTTCCCTTGAAACTGGGGAGACATCTGTAACTGCCTCAACCCATCAGGTATGGCAGTGTGACTTCTAAGGCTAGGTCATAAAAGGGAATCCAGCTTCTGCCGGCTTCTCTCCCTCTTGGAACTTGTACCTGTGGAGCCCTGAGCCTCCAGGTGAGAGGTCTAGCTACTTGGATGCCACCATGCCGGAGAGAGCATGCAGAGACAAAGAGAGAAGCTGGGGGAGCCTGAGAAGCTGCAGGTGGCCCATCCCAGGCATCAGATGCAGGAGGGGGCAAGACTTCAGATGACTCCAGCTCCAGCATTCAAGTTGCCCCATGGTGCTGAGTGTGGCAGAGATGAGCTGCCCTCCTGAACCCTGCAGCTCAGATG
>NW_007728103.1:158934-160767 GCF_000696425.1 Galeopterus variegatus | reverse complement strand
TTGCCAGATATTTTATAGGCATGAACTCGTTCAATTCTTACAACAGGAAGGTGGGCACCACCGTGAGCCCTACTTTGAGAGGCAAACACCAGGAATCATGGGAACTATGTAACTTGATTATGGGCACACACCTGTGGGTGACAGGGTCAGGACTGAAATCCTGAAATTCTGGGCTGATCTAAAACCTGAGATTGTCCCATGGTGGTGCATGCTCCTTGTTCTGGAATTCTTGCCCAGCTCTGTCGTGAGCCTGGGACAAGCCTTGTCCCCTCATCTGTGCAGCAAGAGATCCCCAGCCCTGACCTTGTACCTATGGCCTTGCCCATAACCTTTCTCTTTGGCCATGTGAGGCTGGACCCTATCGGCCTACAAACTTAGGCCCTCTGAGGCCATTGAAGCTGGGACACATAGATGTGCATGAGGGGCAGCTACTCCAGCAACAGTGGCAATGGGAGAATCTCTGCGCTCACAGTTTGGGAGAGGCGGGAGCTAAGAAATAATATCTTTTAATTTTTAGCATTCACCATGTTCCAGACACTGCTGTACAGACTTTATAGGTATTAACTCATTTAATTATCACAACAGCCTATGAGGTAGACATTGTGATCATCACCCCTATCGCACAGATGGGGAAACTGAGGCACCATCAGTTTGGCGGAGAAGAGTCCCACGTGCAGGGTATTAAAACAGCTCCGTGAGGTCTGATGCTGCTGTTTATCCTGTGAAGGTGATTTGATCCACACGTGCAGAGGGAAGGAGGGAGGGAAGGAAGCAAGAGCAGGCAGAGGGAGAAGGTGAGCTTCAGTGCAGCCTTGAGGGAAGCCTCAGCCCACCCCGTGGGCAGTTCTAAGATGGGGTGATCCCAGAGGGCTTGCTATGGCCTGTTCGTGTTCCCCCAAATCTATGTGTTGAAACCCTCACCCCCAAGGGGATGGTTTTAGGAGACCCCTCACCCCTCTGCCATGTGAGGACACAGCTGGAAGGCACTGTCTATGAGGAACAGGCCCTCACCAGACATGGAATCTGCTAGCACCTTGATCTTGAACGTCCCAGCCTCCAGAACCATGAGAAATAAACTTCTCCCGTTTAGGGTATTTTGTTATAGCAGCCCAAACGGATGAAGACAGGGCTTTTCCAATCTGGGGTGAGAGGGCCAGGCCTTTATGCCCCCCTCAAGCTGTCTGGGAAGGAGGGTGACCTTGAGTGAGGGGCTGACAGCTGAGGGCCGTCCTTTATTCTGATGGGGGATGTGGGTGGAGTGTCACTGCCTCCACCACAGGGCACTGAGGGCCACTCTGAGGAGGCATTTGAGCACTGAGAGCAGGCTGGGGAAGGGACGGTGGTGGAAGAAGTCTTAGGGGTAGTGGGGACCAGATCCTTAGGGCCTTAGGAGACAGAGATGTGGCGACATGGGAAGCCACTGGTGAGGCGTAATACATTCTGGCTTCAAGTCAAGGGCTCACCCTAGCTGCTGTGTGCAGAACAGGCAGGAAGGGGAGAGACGGGGCCAGCTAAGAGGCTACGATAGCAGTAGAGACGGTAGGAAGAGGGAGCAGGCTGAAAATTCTTTGAAGGTTAGAGTCTGCAGGATTTACTGACAGGTTGCATATGGGTGTGAGTGAAAGAGGAATCTAGGTCCAAGGTTTGGCCTGAATAATTGGAGGAACAGACTTGGCAATTACAGGATGGGGGGAACCATAAGAGAAGGGAGTTTGGGGGTTTGTGGCATCTTCAGAAGATTCCACCCCCTTAACTTCCCAGGACTCCATCTTTCCTTGTGGGGCACTTTGGGGCCATTCTCAGCTGAACTCCCACAGCCTGGGGCCCCACTGT
>NW_007728103.1:154198-158264 GCF_000696425.1 Galeopterus variegatus | reverse complement strand
CGGGATGGGGACAGACACTCTATGGCAGGTGGATTCTGACAGAGGCTGGTCGGACCAGATTCTATGCCGTGTTTTCTCTCCTCTCCATATCCATTGTCTGTTGCTCTGGACTCCTGGAGAAAGCAAAACAAGGAGAGATGTGCTGCCGCTAAGAAGGGGAAGTGGCGAGCACCGGGCCTCTCTCCGCTGTCCCCACGCGTGCTGTGATGAGTCTGCTACCACACAATGAGGGGAAGAGCTTTGAAATGTCCCTGGAGAGCAGATTCCCATTTGAGCAGACTCAGAGTCTCTGCAGTGCCTGTTGCCATGGCAAAGGCCCATTCATGGAGAGCCAAGCAGATCATTCCAGAACCCCCACCCCACCGGTTACCCTGTGACCCAGCCCAATGAAGGAGCCAAGTGTCTAACCCGAATCTGAGCACCATGTCTGGCCTCCCCTTCAATAGCATGTGCCATGCTCCGGCTGTTTCCTAAGCCCCGTTCTGGAGGACGCAGTGCAGCGTGCAGTGCTCACAACCCCTCGGCCTTAGGAAAGAGCGGCTCCTCTCCATCCTGAGCAGCCTGATCCCTGCACGACAGCCCTCACTGAATGCCAATCCTGAGCTCCTTGGCTCAGAGTGTCCCTGCTGGGCTGTGTAGTACCCACACCAAATACTCAGTGACTGAGGTTGAATTATTGTCTTGTTGTTTCAACTGGAATGCCTCCTTTTTGGGGGGCGGCTGGGTGGATAGAATGACGTATAGTGTATCAAGGGGCTAACACAGGGTCTGGCCCAGGTAGGTACAAAATGCATGCTTGTTCCTGTTTCTTATCTTCATGCCCCCCACATACCCTCCTCTGCTCACTCTTTCCCCAAAAAGTGCTCTAGAAATTTGAAAGAAAACCTAGAGGGCTTCCAGGAGGTGGCGTTTCTATACCCAAAGCAGGATGTATCTATTTTCCACTAAAATAATGGCCCTTATCCCCAGAGCGTCTACTGTATGCCAGGCACAGTCCATATGCAGTCCTGCTTAATTCTTACTGCAACCTTTCGAGGTTTCATTGTCCCTATTTAATTTTCCACTAAAATAATGGCCCTTATCCCCAGAGCGTCTACTGTATGCCAGGCACAGTCCACATGCAGTCCTGCTTAATTCTTACTGCAACCTTTCGAGGTTTCATTGTCCCTATTTATCAGATGACAAAATTCAGATGAGATTCAGGGAAATTAAGTAATTTACTCAAGATCACCCGAGCTTATTTGGGCCTGGGTAGTCTGACTCCAGAGCTCGGACATTTAACCAACATGCAGTGCTGTTTTGTATTATGCTTGTGTTTGTACTTGCAGGGGGCCTCCTCCCAGCTCCCCTTCATACACCCCACAACCCCCCGGCTCCTCTGAGCAGCAGTGCCTGTCTTTCTGAGGGACATATGAGCTCTTCCTGCCTCTGCTCCCTTTTAGCTCTTCTCTGCTTTCAATAAGGCAATGACCACAGTTCTAGCCACTGAACCACACTTTCCAGTCCACTGAATGAATGTGGAAAGAGAAGGAAAGAAAGGACACAGCTCCAGAGGGAGACCCACTGGGGCCATAGTAATGCTGGTTGACAGGCTCGTGGGAAGGGAGAAGACCCCAGGACCAAGGGGGAATGGGGCAGGTGTGGTCCTGGCAAGGCCAACTGAATGGCCCACTGTCCAGGGTCCAATAGGCATAGCAAGCTCTGGGCTGTCTGGGAGGCAAACTCCAGCCTCTAGGAAGGATCTGGAAAACCTCAAGCAGAATGTTAGATCCCCAACCAAACAGCCGGGGGAATCCAAGCTGGGCTCAAGGTCTGTGGGGCAATGGAGTGCTGGGTTGGAAAACTGAGACAGGAACTTAGTCCTCCTTGCTGGACCAAGCCAACATCAACATGCAGCCTTCTGACTCTCAGGGTGACCTGGCCTTATAGCCTTAAGCCCATGAGCAGTAGGACGCCAGCCCAGCCTCAGGGGCTGGTACTACTGAAGCTGTTGGGAGACTGTTAGAGTGGTCTCCAACCTGAGTAGTGCCAAGTCTGCAGGTGGGCATGGGTATTCTAGCTTGGAGGACAGGGAAGGAAATTCAGGTGAGGAGAGGTAAGGATGGTACCTCTCAGCTCCTTGTCTCTCCTGCCTCAGCATCCTGCTGCACGGAGCTTCCCCAAAGCCTCTTCTCCAAGGACATCTTAGGGTTGGTGTTGCCTAGGATTCAGGAGGAAAGGACCTGATAACCTAAGTGCAGGACTTTATGCTAAAGTGTCAATGACTATTTGTTTAAAAAAAAAGGGGGGGGGGTGTTCTGAGTACCTCAAGGAAGGCCCTCCTTGGTGTGATGTGTGTTTGTGTGTGTGTGTGTGGGGTGGTGTCGAATGAACCAGGGGATGCCATGCACACCAGTAGCCTAATCCAAAACCCACNGGGGTGGTGTCGAATGAACCAGGGGATGCCATGCACACCAGTAGCCTAATCCAAAACCCACCTGCCCCCTTCCACACCTGAAAAACAGAGGTTAGGGCTTCGGTTCCCACCTGGGAATTTTTCGATGGTGGCATTTATCCACACTGTTACTGAACACCTACTATGTGCTGGACTATGGATGGAGCACTTTGTATGTGTTCTGGAATATAACACCTTGTGAGTTTCACGTCCTATTTTTACAAGGGAAAAATCCAAGGTTCAGAGAGAGAAACGGGTCTGCCCAGAGTCACACAGCAAGTAAGCAGAAGAGCCTGGCTCCGACCCTGTTGTCTGATAAGACTCCCAGGGCCGTGCTCTTCCCCAGTGGTGGTCCTGGGGAGCTCATTGTGGGGGGGTTGGGGACAATCTCATGCAGGAGAACATCTGTTTGCAGAACAGTGTCATGAATGATCTCATGTCTGACCAGTTCTGGCCCCCCAGATGAACCTGGGCGGCTCACACAAGCTCACTAGGAGTACACGAAGAGCCATTTGGGCAGGGGCTCCCTGCTCTGAGCCTCCCCCATCTCTGGCTGTCCCTTCTCTGCTCCCCCTCAACCCTCCGGGGTCCTTGGGTCTCCCCTCTTTGCTCCTGTTCCAAGTCCACCTTCTCGTCCTTCCCTCTCCCTCACTTGACCACAGTGAGGGCCGACTGCCCGTCCTGTGTTTGGTGCCCGGCCTGGCACATGACATCTGGCATTTGCTCCTCACCCCACCCTGTATTGGGAGAACCAGTAAGAGAGGCCCCCTCTTGGGCCACGGTGCAACCAGCTGCACACATGTGTCCGGCGTCCCCCACTGGGCCACTGCGGGGCAGGAGGGACAGAAGAGGAAGCGACAATATTTGCGTGGGGTCCTTGGAGATCCAGGAAGGCGCCTGTCCCTCCTGCCTAAGGGAGAGGTAGAGGCCCCCCCAGCAGTACAAAACAAGCCACTGAGGCAGCCCTCCACTCTCCGACACTTGGACTCCTGACGGCCTCTGTGTGTCCTCGTCCCTGTCAGTTCTGGCCTGTGTGAGCTCACGCATCAGAACCATCTCTTCCAGGTGGGGAAGGTGGCCACAGAGGAGAGACAGGGAGGCTCCCATGTGTGGTGTTTATTGTCCCCAAACCCACAGCACCGGGAGTCAGCCATGCCAGGTGTGCTAGCCTCTGCCAGCTTCATTCCACCTAATGACCATTGGCCTCCTGCACAGGAAGATAGATGACTTCTGTCACCCAGGCAGGTGTGTGATGTGGAAGCACCACCTGGAGTGATGGGCAGACATGGCAGTTGCAGACAGGCTGGCAGCTGGCTTGGTATCTGGGAAGGACAGATGCCCAGGCCAGGACCTCTCGTGGAATGCAGTCGCCCTTCTGGCCTCCTTTGCCTTTTCCTCTCACGTCCTTCCTGGAAGCCAGCCAACTCTCCCCCATCAGGATCCCTCAGCTGGCAGGGAGGGGCACCGTGGCTCTCTATCCTGCAGCTCCTCAGGTCCCTTTCCCACTACCCCCCAGGGATGTGAGGTGGCTCCCTGGTCTTGCCATGACCCTGAGTGCTTGCTGCCTGGCCCAGCTCCCCTGAGCCTCTCTAGGAAGGAGCTTTGCAGTCACCAGGCAGCCTTGGGGGGGGG
>NW_007728103.1:152019-153391 GCF_000696425.1 Galeopterus variegatus | reverse complement strand
GCGTGGGGGGGGGGGGGTCCTGGATATGGCTCCTGGGGGTTAAAGTCTGTTCTTCACTTGTCTCCCCAGTTGGAGTCCCCTGTGAATTCCATGTGCCAAGGACCAGTGCTCTTGGAACCTTGGTGATGCTCTAAGGATAAGGTGATCCCCCAGGTGGGGTGGGGCAGGGGACAGAGCCTGTCCAGGAGAGCTGAAAGTCCAACTTGGAGAAGCAGATGCACTGTCAAGTCTAAGGGTGGGAGGGGGGTGTGAGGTGAGGAGGTCAAGGACTTCTAAGACAAGGTCAGAAGGTCAGGTGTGGAGAAAATCCAAAGGCAAAACAGGTGCAAACAAGAATTCAGCGACCTGCAAGGAAGCTCAGGTTGATGGTGAGTTGGCCGTGTGGCCCATGAGAGCATGAGCCTTATTAAGGGACAAGAAGGGCCAGACAGGCAGCCTTAGCCAGCCAGATGTGCCCAGTCACATGTTCGCGTGGAGGAACACGGCTGGAGCTCACAGAACACACACAGCCTAGAGGACGATGGTGACATCAGCTCTGTGCTGGGCAGAGCACCGCATGTGGAGAATTCTTCGTGAATTCTGCCTGAAATAGAGAATCTGCTGTTGTAACAAAATACCATAAACTGGGTGTCTTACAAACAATGGAAGTTTATTTCTCACAGTTTCGGAGGCTGTGTCTGGTGAGGGCCACTTCCTGGTTCACGGGTGGCATGTTCCCCCTGTGTCCTCCCAAGGTGGAAAGGGCGAAGGGTCTCTCTTGGGTCTCTTTCATAAGAGCACTAGTCCCTTTCATGAGGGCTCTGCCCCCATGACCCAATCACCTCCCAGAGGCCCATATCTCAATACCATCACCTCAGGGGGTGAGGATTTCAACATATGAGTCTGGGGGTGGTGGGAGGACACTGACATTCAGACCATAGCACCTGCCTGTCTTTTTCACTTCCGGTTCCCTAGCAGTAATAGCAGCTAACGTTTATTTAGTGCTTAATATGTGCCAGGTATTGTTCTAAGAAAAAACTTTTAACAGCTTTATTGAGATGTTATTCACCCACCATATAACTCACTGATTTAAAGTGTATAGTTCAATGACTTTTAGTATATTTACAGAGTTGTGCAACAATCATCACAATAAATTTTAGAACATTTTTATTACCCCAAAGGAAATCTTGTATCCGTCAGTAGCCCTCATTTCCCCCTTCTCCAGCCCCACTAATCTATGTCTCTGTAGAGTCCCCTGTTCTGGACATCTCCTATAAATGGAATCGTGCACTGTGTGGTGCTTGGTGACTGGCTTCTTTTGCTTGGCATCACGTTTTCAAGCCTCATTCTTATTGTAGCCTGTGTCATTACTTCATTCCTTTTTATTGCCAGA
>NW_007728103.1:151067-151645 GCF_000696425.1 Galeopterus variegatus | reverse complement strand
GTTTTCAAGCCTCATTCTTATTGTAGCCTGTGTCATTACTTCATTCCTTTTTATTGCCAGATAATATTCTATTATTTGGATATACCACTTTTTATTCATTCACTCATCAGTTGATGGGCATTTGGGTTGTTTCCACTTTTTGGCTGTTATGAACATTTGTGTACAAGTTTTTGTGTGAACATACATTATCACTGCTTGTTCTCAGAAATTTATATATATGAACTCATTTAATCCTCAGAAACCTGACACAGTAGATAATATTGTTACCTCTAAGGCTCACGGAGGTTCATGAACTTGCCCAAGGTCACACAGCTTGTAAGTAAGTGGTGGAACTGTGAGAGGAGCTAGGTAGCCTTGCTCCAGAGTGGGTCCCCTAACACTGTGCTGTGCCACTGGGAAGCCTGCTCGGCCCACTCAGTAAGGACTTCTGGAATGAGAGGCTGAGTTAGACAGGGACCTGCTCTTGAGAGACTCATAATGTAGTTGCCTTCTTGCAGACAGCTTCTCTCTAATCTCCACCATACTGTCAGGGTTAGAAACAGAGAGGGGAGCTTCCAGGTTGGGTGGAAGCAGCTATT
>NW_007728103.1:136254-150107 GCF_000696425.1 Galeopterus variegatus | reverse complement strand
CACTGGCAGATCTGACTTCTCGGCTCTCTTGACCACCTCTCCTTCCCGCTCCCAACATTTGTGTTCCAGCTTCTCCTCTTCCTTTCCTGCACAAGCTCATTTTCCTTTTGCTTCCCAATCTTTGCTCAAGCTGTTCTCCTGGCTTGGGACTGCCCCAGATCAACTCCCACCTCCTCCAGGAAGCCTCTCCAGTCCCTTTGGCCATAAGGAATCTCTCCCTCCTGAACCACTCTGTCCCCACCTCTCGCAGCCCTTCCCCTTCATCTGCAGTTGTGAGTGTAATTTATGTTTGTCTAGTCCCTGGGTGCAGGGATTCAACTGCTTTTGTGTCTGCTCTTTCCCTATGCCCAACATAGTGCTGGCACATAGTAGGTGTTCAATAGATGGGTTGCTGGATTGAGCTGAAAATCTCCAGTGAGAAAAGTTTGTTTTCATGTGGCCTGAGTCACGTGGTCCCAGATAGGCAGGTATCCTAATGCACTTTGTATCTAATTTTGATACAAAGACATGTTCCCCCTCGGAGAAACTTCCCAGGCCAATGACTGAGAGCTGACAGCAAGGAGAGCTCCTGGGTGACCTTCTCCTCAGTGGCATCAGCCACTGGCAGCCAGGGCCTAGAGCAGACTGAACTGGTTCCTATCTTTTCTTCCTTCCTTCCTGTTACTCTTTAAATAAAAGCAAAATTTAAAAAATTAGAACAGTACAGAAACACCCAGAAGAAAGACTAATTAAGTCTCCCTCCCCTTGCCTGGTCCTTAATCCCTCTCCTGCAAGTTTCCTATGTATCTTTCCAGAAAAAAAGTGTGCATATATTGGCATATAAATAAATATAATTTTAGACAATTACATAAGAGGAGCACAGTATACACACACTACTGCATATGTAGCTTTCTTTTTTTCCATTTAATAATATATCTTCAAGGTGTTTTACTCTCAGTCCGTAGAGATCTGCCTTATTTTTGATCACTGCAGTGTAGTCTATCATATGAAAGGCTCAAAATCGATTTGGCCAGATCTGGCCAACCGAGAGTCATTTAGGTTGTTTCCAGCTTTGGGGGGGCTACAAACCCTTGTGCACATCTTGATGTTCTTTGTGAGTGTATTCATAAGGGGGCGTCTAGCAGTAGAACAGTGGAGTCAGAGGGCACGTGCATTAAAAATGTCAACAGGATTGTCAGAAATGTTGCACCTGCTACTCTCCAACCTGCAGGGTAGAAGGACACAGCTGGTTTCCCAGCAGTGGACGGTAGCTGAGACACCTTTGCTCTTTGTCCTGGGCTGTTGGGAGCTGNATATGTAGCTTTCTTTTTTTCCATTTAATAATATATCTTCAAGGTGTTTTACTCTCAGTCCATACAGATCTGCCTTATTATTTTTTTTTTTTCCTTTGTCTTTTTTCGTGTCTGGCAACGGATCACAACCCTCAGTGTTGCGCCCGCACCTCGCTCAGCCAGTGAGCGGGAACCGGTCTGTATGTGGGATCCGAACCCTCGGCGGGAGCGCCACTGCACTCTCAAGCGGCGCACTGTAGCAGTGTGCCACCGGGTTGGCCCAAGATCTGCCTTATTTTTGATCACTGCAGTGTAGTCTATCGTATGAAAGGCTCAAAATCGATTTGGCCGGATCTGGCCAACCGAGAGTCATTTAGGTTGTTTCCAGCTTTGGGGGGGCTACAAACCCTTGTGCACATCTTGATGTTCTTTGTGAGTGTATTCATAAGGGGGCGTCTAGCAGTAGAAGAGTGGAGTCAGAGGGCACGTGCATTAAAAATGTCAACAGGATTGTCAGAAATGTTGCACCTGCTACTCTCCAACCTGCAGGGTAGAAGGACACAGCTGGTTTCCCAGCAGTGGACGGTAGCTGAGACACCTTTGCTCTTTGTCCTGGGCTGTTGGGAGCTGTCCTTTATGTTTTACTCTCCCTTCTCCTGTCCTGCCTCAGGCTCCACCTCTAGTCAGGTCTTAGGGCTGCCAAGCCACCAAGTGAAAGGTGATATATTCAAACAAACTTGTTTTTTGGCACCAAAAAGATGCTCAGTAGTAAATCAATTCAAAAGTTGTCTGAATTCAAGTGTTCTTTTTAAGGTGATCTAGTCAAGTTGATCTGCTGGGATTTATTCCATCTTCTATATTGTCTGAATTTAAGTGTTCTTTTTAAGGTGATCTAGTCAAGTTGATCTGCTGGGATTTATTCCATCTTCTATAGATGCTCAGTAGTAAATCAATTCAAAAGTTGTCTGAATTCGGGCCGGCCCGTGGCTCACTCGGGAGAGTGTGATGCTGATAACACCAAGGCCCCGGGTTCGGATCCCATATAGGGATGGCCGGTTCGCTCACTGGCTGAGCGTGGTGCTGACAACACCAAGTCAAGGGTTAAGATCCCCTTACCGGTCATCTTTTAAAAAAAAAAAAAAACAAAGTTGTCTGAATTTAAGTGTTCTTTTTAAGGTGATCTAGTCAAGTTGATCTGCTGGGATTTATTCCATCTTCTATACCCTCTGAATCTCTGTGTAGAAAAGAGGAAGAGATATTCATTTGGAGCATTTTATACTATTTTGGTGAAAAGGGCTGCATGTATCAAAGTGTGGCAAGACTGAACTGTGTAATGTAAGGTGAGTGGGGACAAGGTCAGAGGACCACATGAGCGCAGAGGCTCCTATAGGCCCCTCAGGGATAAGGGGACCCCTGTGACGCAGCCTGTGCGTGCATAAGTGGCCCCTGTCCACCATTCCCTCTCTCACTCCCCCACCACGCACCAGACACGTGACCTTGGTTAGGCTTTGTGACCCTAACCCAGGTCCTGCCTCTCGCAGGACCCCTCCTGTCTGCTCTCTAGGTCTTGGCCTGAGGATCGTCGCCCAGAGAGGCCTCCCCTTGCTCCATCCAAGTATATTTACTCCTCCTCCCACTCTTCTGAAGGACACTCCATTTGGTCCCTTCACAGCATCTGCTCCTCATTATTTACACATATTGTTTGTTTTGTTTGTTGCCCACCTTCCTACTACTAGGGTGTCAGCCCCAAGTTCTGACTGTCAGTGCCTTACCCGTGTTTAGCATGGAGCCTCATGCAAGGAGTCACGCAGCGAATGTTTGTGGAATAAATGGATGCATCTGTGCAGGGATGGCCAAGTTAGGAAAAGTGAGAGGGATCAGAAACAAATGAATGAGAAACTTCAGTGAAAGTGAGTCCCTTCACCAGGCAGCAACAGAGAGGAGTGTCTACTTCTGGGAGAGAACAGGTTACATCAGCAACTGCCACTCCATGACCTACGAGCGCCTAGTCACTCTGGGGAGGAGGAGCCAGCAAGAGGGCAGTTCTTGTGGGGTCAGGGCTGAGAGGTGATTCCTGGCTGCTTCCAAACTGGGCCAAAGAGGCATAGAGACGTGGTAAGTATAGGAGAAAGACACAAGAGTTTATGGCAGCCCAAGGCTACTCTGACCAACCCAAGAAGAAAGCATTAGGAAAAAAGCATTAGGGGCTGTACCTGGAGAGAGGTTGCCCGGAATTCTCAGCATCAAGCAAGAGTCTTCCTGCCTAATGTTTGGTCCAAGTGTTAGAGATTGTCCTTGACTGGATGATCAGATAAGCATTTCATACATTGACACCCTGATCTTCCTTTCCTATAACAAATCTGGACTGTCATACGCTGGCTACTGAAAAAAATAATTTGAGCTGCCCCAAGGTGGTGCTGCCTGCCAGCCAACAGTTCACCGTTGGCAGTCGCTTTCTTTGTTCAACAGTATATGTGCAACTGTTTTACAAAAACAAGTAGAAAGTAGAAAAAAAGAGAAAGTGTTAATATCAGAGATAAGCAGCATAATCTTTCTATGCTAAACACACTTGCTTCAAAAATGGAAATCAGAGTGACCAATCTTCAACCTCAGTTGGATGTTTACTGGACTTAAGTGGGTCTACTATAAACTTAATGATAAAGGAAAAAAGCATGAAAGAAAATGCTATAAACATTCAATTGGAATTTTAAACTTTTTGACCTCTCAGAATCAGGGCTGCTACTGGCTGAATGGTGTCTTGTTCAAATTAGAAAAAGGGACTCCTTTTTCCCTAGATAAAATACAACCCTGCACCAGACACACAGCAGGATTTCAGTCCCCACTTAACCCTTGTTCAGTGTACAACCTGACCAACTGTACAGTGCTATCTGGAATGGAACAACCATTTATAATGTGTCTGTTGCTCCACTTCTATATGGTTAATCTCATACACATTTTATATTTATAAAAAGAGAGGACTGCCTATATGAGCAGTATTTCCTGTTCATTTACTCTTTAAATTAGAAGACATCCCATATTTGAAACATTTCTGGGAAAGTTGAAAATGCAGGACCATGAAACTAACTATGAAAAATTGCCTGAAGGGAAGACCAGGGCTCATGTTCCCATCCTTCAGCAATCCTCCTGCTCTTTTGAAGACAGGAGCTGCCTTTCGCCTTGTCTCTTGTTATTTGTATCACTCCTTCACCTTCCACTAGATCGTCAACTCTCTGAGGGTGAGAGATGCTTGAGTCATTTGTCTATTTATTCTCAGCAAACAGCCCAGAGGCTCAGGGGAGTTTGATGGTTTCACTTTGATAGAAAAATGATAAGAATAGCTGAAATAATTGTTATAATGCAGAAGGACTGACATTTTCTTGCCCCTGTGGGCTCCTGTAGCTTTTGGGTTATAAACTACACCAAGGCAACTGATTTTCTTCCATTTCCAGAGGTTGATGAGAAAACCTTTGCTGACACCACCAGGGCTTCAGGTTCATGAAAGCTTGTCAAGTATCAGATCTTCGGACTGAGCCATGCCTGCTCAAAGGACTGCATTCAGGGCCAGTGGATGGATTCTAGCAATTTCCTTGTGTGGTGCATTTCTTTAGTTTGTTCCTTTCTAGCTGTGCCTGGGAGCATGGGCTGAGCTTCAGAGTGAACCAAATGAGAGAAAGGGTCAGTGTGGGAAGAAGAAGATGAGCCCACAGTTGCAGTAAACAGGATGGGCTTTGGGGCAGCACCACAGATGGTGGGATATGATAGATATGTCCTCTTAATTAAGAAATAACACTGTGACACAGGAAAACTGCAGGACCCATCATAGTTTGCTGATTACATAAGCCTGGGTGTCTCCCCAGAGAGGAGGGAGCAGTGTTTGTGTTTATTTCTCTAGTGTTGGAAGTCTGGTAATTATTTCATGTTGGAAAAGCACAACTATTCCTGCACCCACACTCTCCCAATTTCCTGAAAACTTGAATTTTTTTAGGAGAAAAAATTCTCTGAATTTTCTGAGAAGAGTAAAAACCTGCAGCTGCTTTTTCTAAGCTACAGGCCCTGAGGTAATATTTCCACTTCTCCCCCAGTGGGACACCATTCATTTTAGTTTAATGCCTTTGTTCTTGAAACTAGCCATCTCATGCCCTCTTCCTCCCACCTTGGAGTCAGGAATAAAGCTCACCTTGTCAAGCAAATGGAGCCTTGGCTCTTGGGGTGGAGGAAATCTATTCACAATTTACGCATACACCTCACAGGGTTGCTTCTGATCAGCAATTGCTTTGAAAAGTGCATCTCTCATTAAACTCTGCCAGACAGACTTTCTCCGCAGCTTTCTGGATGTCCTTAGGCTAGGATCTCCTCTCAGGCTTCATTGTCCTTTTTTGTAAAACAAATAGAAAGTCAATGTCTCCTGAAGTCTTACTGTTCAAAGTGTGGTCCTGTGACCAGTGGCCTCTGCAACACCTTGGAACTTGTAAGAAATGCAAAAAAATCTCAGCACCATCCCAGGACTACTGGATCAGACCTGCATTTTGACAGTATCCTCAGATGATCCTTTTGTACATGGAAGGTTGAGAAGTGCTACTCCAAGTCCCTTATGGCTATAAAGTTTTATGATTCTGTGGGAAGGTATCCTGTAACAACAGCCAATATACTGAGCCCTTCACTCTGTGCCAGGGCCTCTTACATGAACTCATACTCAGCACAAGCCCGAGGCAGAGGCAATTATGATTCATATTTTACAGGCGAGAAAGCTGAGACTTGGCTCTAAAAGCTGGGCTCCTCGGCCAAGGTCACCTAGCTGATTGGGGACAGAGCTGGATCCACAATCAGGTCATCTGACTGCAACTGCCCCTCCATGTAGCGGTGCCCCAGGGGGCTAAGGCAAGGTTTTGAAGAGGAGCTGACTTTTGAACCTTGCATTGTCAGATGATGAGGAGTTTGCCAGGCAGTGAGTTGGAGAGAGACATTCCAGCAAAGAAAAGAGCCAGGGCAGTGGCCCAGAGGTGGGGGAAAGTTTGTCAAGTCCAGAGAGTGGCCTGAGGTTTACTTTTAACAAAATGAATCTAATTTGGCATGAGCTCGTTCCTGTTGAGCACAAGGTGGGATGACAGAAGATAGTCAAGTTACTAATAGATCTGCAACATAACCAGCGCCACTTTAGACAAGCCCAGGTACAAAATGGTGCCCCCCCTCCCCCCTCCCCTGCCCCTTCCCTTTAGAGAAGCCTCCTGACTTAAACAGAAACCCCTTTTGCTTCCTCAAGGACGCAGTTCTCCACCCCGATCCACATTAGCATTATGACCCTCCCTGATGGTATCAGCCAGCCCTTGGTGCACTATATAAGCTCTAACACCCCCACACCAGGGGCTGTCCCCCATTTTCAGGGCATCCCTGGGCTGTTCCCCACTTTGAGCATAGCCCAACAGATTTCTTTCTTTAATAAAGCTTGAATGGTGCCCGGCATCTTGGCTCACTTTCTTTCATTATGCTGCTGAAACCAGGGAAGGGTTTTGTCTGATGTTGTTGATGATCCCCTCTCTCTTAGGGTGATTGGCCATCAGCCACCCTTCCAATGGCCCTCCCTGATGGTCTCAGCCAGCCCTTGGCGCACTATATAAGCTCTACCACCCCCACACCTGGGGCTGTCCCCTTTCCAGGGCAGCCCTGGGCTGCCTGCTACTTTGAACACAGCCTGGCAGGTTTCTTTCTTTAATAAAGCTTGAATGGTATCTGGCATCTCGGCTCACTTTCTTTCAGTTACCTAAATTATCAGCAAGATGAGATGAAACCTAATGATGTTTTAATGTGTTTACTGAAGGTGCTGTCTATTACATGAAATGTGTCATACCAGGGAGTATGCTCATTGTAGTGGAGAAAGATTGTGTTTGTGGATTGAATTTGCTTTCTATAATTCAGCCACTACTAAATAAAAGGAGCCAACTTCACCCTGACCACATGAAACACCTCGAGGGTAACCTACCCTGGGGATCTCTGTGGGAGGATGGGCTGTTAACAAGAGTCTGTAGTTCTGAGACTCTTCCTGCATCTGCTGCACAATGCAAGGTTCCAAAGTCATCCTAAAGGGGTCCCCACATCACTGAGCAAAGCATCACAGAGTCACAAGGACAGGCCAGAAGTCATTTCAAACTTTTTATAGCCATGGCAAAACCCTCAAAGTCTTGTCTCAGATGCATCCATTGGGGTGGACGTGTTATAAGCCCATCTTTAAAGAATTTGTTAGAGGCTCTGCCTGATGATGAATCACCTGGTTAAAAACGAGAAAGCAAAGAACATCAATACATCCTTCTCTCTAATTAGGATCTTCCTCCTGAGGAGGTATCTGAATCAGCTAGGAAGTATTCAACTGTAAGGAACAGACACTGCAGGGAAGGTGGCCTAACAAAAGAGGATGTGTACCAAGTAGCCCCAAGCTCACTCATTGGGTGGCTCCTCAGTGACATCTTGGACTCAGCTCTGCCCAATCTGTCCTCTTCAGCATGTTGCTTTGTCCTCTTATCCCCTCATGATCCCAAAATGGGGCAGCAGTTCCAAAAGTCTGCTGGCATGAAAAAGGAAGCATTGTCTCATGAGTTTCTTTTAAACAGGAGAGCAGCTTTTGCCAGAAAGCCCCTCAACGGACTTCTCACATCTCATTGGCCATAACTGTGTTATATGCTCTCTCTTAAACCAATCAGCAGCAAACTACAATTGGCTTAGATTAAAATTTGCCCCCTGGGTTGAAGAGGGCACCTTCTCTGAGTGCTTGTCTGGGCTGGGCAGAGGGTGAACTCCTAAAAAAAAAAAAAAAAAAAAAAAATCAAGGCTCTACCAGCAGGAAAGCATGAATTTGGGTGGGCAACCAATAAGATCTGCTATGGTAATCACTTATTAATGGTAATTCTGAAATCAAGGGGTGTAGTAGTCAACTATTGGTATAGAAGTGCTACATTATGAACAACCACAAAAATTTCAGAGGTATAGAAAAATAACCATTTATTTATCTCATTAGTGTGTGGGTCAACTGGAAGTTGTCTGATGTAGACTATGCTTGGCTGGAGATGGCTTAGCTCCCCCTGACTCTCATCCTCTTCCTGTCACCAGGAGACTAGCTTGGGAATGTGCTTCTCACCAAGAGAGGTACAAGGCCCGAGTCCAATGTGTAAGTCTGTTCCAGGCTCTACTTGTATCGTACCTGCAAAACCCCATTGGCCAAAGCAGGTGTCAAGGCCAATGTCAGCATCAAAGGGCAGGAGACTATATTTGCCTGTTTAGTAGGAAGAGCTACAGAGTCAGATGGCTGAGGGTGTGGGTACAGGCAAGTGTGACAAAGTGGAGTCAGTGATGCATTCTATCACAAGCGGAAACAAAATATTACATCAAAAAGAAAAGTAAAGGTAACTTTAATAACAATAATTTTTTTTTATCAGCTCTTTAAGGATTCAAAGCCTTTCTTTAGACTATAAAAGAATTTGGGGATGCTCAGGTATAAATAAACATTTTAAAATTGTGTGTGTAGATTGCACAGGTGTAAGAAAATAATCTAAGTGATTCATTTTCAGAAATGACTTTTCTGAGGGTGTTTTAACTGATTCAGGCCCAGCCCCAAAGTTGTCTGACTGGTCCAGCCCATTATGGAGGGTTGCTGAACAGATAGAGCTCTCCTCGAGATGGTAATTAGTTACTAGCCCCTATTGTTTTCATTGAACAGATAGAGCTCTCCTTGAGATGGTAATTAGTTACTAGCCCTCATTGTTTTCTTCATTCCCTGGTGTTTTTCCTTTCACAGGGCTTTAATGGGCCTTCTTTGCAGGCTTGTCCTGAGCCCTCAGACAAAGAAATTTCTTTAAAGGGGGTAATAAATCAGGGTAATAAATCTTAGGCATCATCTAGGAAGATTGTGTATCCCATAGTATGCTTAGACAATGAGGAAGTGGGGGGAATGACTTGTGTACTAGGGAATAAATTGCTTGCAACAGCCCTTTTTCGCATGCCTGTCCCATTCTTAGACACCTGAACTTGCAAGGCTGTTATTAAAGTCTCCCTTGCTGTATCTCATGTCTCCGTGTCCATCCTTTGGTATTTGACGAGTGAGGGCATTTCACACAAAAGGGTCTCAAGAACAGATATGTAGGGCTGGCCCCGTGGCTCACTCAGGTGAGTGCAGTGCTGTTAGCACTGAGGCCGCAGGTTTGGATCCTATATATCTCATGTCTCCGTGTCCATCCTTTGGTATTTGACGAGTGAGGGCATTTCACACAAAAGGGTCTCAAGAACAGATATGTAGGGCTGGCCCTGTGGCTCACTCAGGTGAGTGCAGTGCTGTTAGCACTGAGGCCGCAGGTTTGGATCCTATATAGGGATGGCCGGTGTGCTCACTGGCTGAGCGTGGTGCAGACAACACCATGCCCAGGGTTGCAATCCCCTTACTGGTCAAAAAACAAAACAAACAAAAAAACCCAGATATGTACAGTCTATATTGAGGAAATAAATGAAAACCACTCAACTGATGACAGACAGGATGTTTATTTAGAGCAGACACTGGAAGGCAGGCAGAGGAATGGGGAAGCTTTAGCATGAAGCAAGAGGAAGACTCCAGGTGTGCTCTGATTGGAAGGTGTGGGCATGGGGAAGCTGGAGGTGGGCTAATTAGAAACAGGGCATTTTATGTGATTGGTTCTGAGTCAGACAGAGGGGCAAAAAATAGGGAAGCTGGCTGTCATTGACCAAGGCCTGATCTTCCTGGCCAGTTGCTGCAGAGGCTGTGGCTTGGTTTTGGGGCAGGTTGCTGCAGAGCCTGGGGATTGAAGACCTACTGTCACCTGGGGTCTGGCCATTGCTCATTTGTATATTCAGCCAAGATGCATGGGAGGAAGTCAACTCCTCAGCATGGCACAAAGAGCCCTTCACACTTGACTCCAAACAATGTTTGTGACCCCACCTCATGACATCAGCACCATGATTCACTGGCACGTCACGCTCCCCCCTCACCAACCCGGCAGACCCTCTGTGTTTCCAGAACAGAGCTTGTAATTCTCTGTCTTTGCCAGAGCTCGTCATTCTCTGTCTTTGCCAGAGCTCACCCTTGGCCTCAATAGCTCCCTGTGGCTTTCAACCTATCAGTGATGAGGGGCTCAAGAGCTCCACCCCTGCGCCTTTCCCCAAGCTCTTTCCCTCCACATTATCTGGTTCAACCCCATACAGAATTAATCATTCCTTTCTCTGTATTCNCCCCAAAAAAAAAAAAAAAAAAAAAAATCAAGGCTCTACCAGCAGGAAAGCATGAATTTGGGTGGGCAACCAATAAGATCTGCTATGGTAATCACTTATTAATGGTAATTCTGAAATCAAGGGGTGTAGTAGTCAACTATTGGTATAGAAGTGCTACATTATGAACAACCACAAAAATTTCAGAGGTATAGAAAAATAACCATTTATTTATCTCATTAGTGTGTGGGTCAACTGGAAGTTGTCTGATGTAGACTATGCTTGGCTGGAGATGGCTTAGCTCCCCCTGACTCTCATCCTCTTCCTGTCACCAGGAGACTAGCTTGGGAATGTGCTTCTCACCAAGAGAGGTACAAGGCCCGAGTCCAATGTGTAAGTCTGTTCCAGGCTCTACTTGTATCGTACCTGCAAAACCCCATTGGCCAAAGCAGGTGTCAAGGCCAATGTCAGCATCAAAGGGCAGGAGACTATATTTGCCTGTTTAGTAGGAAGAGCTACAGAGTCAGATGGCTGAGGGTGTGGGTACAGGCAAGTGTGACAAAGTGGAGTCAGTGATGCATTCTATCACAAGCGGAAACAAAATATTACATCAAAAAGAAAAGTAAAGGTAACTTTAATAACAATAATTTTTTTTTATCAGCTCTTTAAGGATTCAAAGCCTTTCTTTAGACTATAAAAGAATTTGGGGATGCTCAGGTATAAATAAACATTTTAAAATTGTGTGTGTAGATTGCACAGGTGTAAGAAAATAATCTAAGTGATTCATTTTCAGAAATGACTTTTCTGAGGGTGTTTTAACTGATTCAGGCCCAGCCCCAAAGTTGTCTGACTGGTCCAGCCCATTATGGAGGGTTGCTGAACAGATAGAGCTCTCCTCGAGATGGTAATTAGTTACTAGCCCCTATTGTTTTCATTGAACAGATAGAGCTCTCCTTGAGATGGTAATTAGTTACTAGCCCTCATTGTTTTCTTCATTCCCTGGTGTTTTTCCTTTCACAGGGCTTTAATGGGCCTTCTTTGCAGGCTTGTCCTGAGCCCTCAGACAAAGAAATTTCTTTAAAGGGGGTAATAAATCAGGGTAATAAATCTTAGGCATCATCTAGGAAGATTGTGTATCCCATAGTATGCTTAGACAATGAGGAAGTGGGGGGAATGACTTGTGTACTAGGGAATAAATTGCTTGCAACAGCCCTTTTTCGCATGCCTGTCCCATTCTTAGACACCTGAACTTGCAAGGCTGTTATTAAAGTCTCCCTTGCTGTATCTCATGTCTCCGTGTCCATCCTTTGGTATTTGACGAGTGAGGGCATTTCACACAAAAGGGTCTCAAGAACAGATATGTAGGGCTGGCCCCGTGGCTCACTCAGGTGAGTGCAGTGCTGTTAGCACTGAGGCCGCAGGTTTGGATCCTATATAGGGATGGCCGGTGTGCTCACTGGCTGAGCGTGGTGCAGACAACACCATGCCCAGGGTTGCAATCCCCTTACTGGTCAAAAAACAAAACAAACAAAAAAACCCAGATATGTACAGTCTATATTGAGGAAATAAATGAAAACCACTCAACTGATGACAGACAGGATGTTTATTTAGAGCAGACACTGGAAGGCAGGCAGAGGAATGGGGAAGCTTTAGCATGAAGCAAGAGGAAGACTCCAGGTGTGCTCTGATTGGAAGGTGTGGGCATGGGGAAGCTGGAGGTGGGCTAATTAGAAACAGGGCATTTTATGTGATTGGTTCTGAGTCAGACAGAGGGGCAAAAAATAGGGAAGCTGGCTGTCATTGACCAAGGCCTGATCTTCCTGGCCAGTTGCTGCAGAGGCTGTGGCTTGGTTTTGGGGCAGGTTGCTGCAGAGCCTGGGGATTGAAGACCTACTGTCACCTGGGGTCTGGCCATTGCTCATTTGTATATTCAGCCAAGATGCATGGGAGGAAGTCAACTCCTCAGCATGGCACAAAGAGCCCTTCACACTTGACTCCAAACAATGTTTGTGACCCCACCTCATGACATCAGCACCATGATTCACTGGCACGTCACGCTCCCCCCTCACCAACCCGGCAGACCCTCTGTGTTTCCAGAACAGAGCTTGTAATTCTCTGTCTTTGCCAGAGCTCGTCATTCTCTGTCTTTGCCAGAGCTCACCCTTGGCCTCAATAGCTCCCTGTGGCTTTCAACCTATCAGTGATGAGGGGCTCAAGAGCTCCACCCCTGCGCCTTTCCCCAAGCTCTTTCCCTCCACATTATCTGGTTCAACCCCATACAGAATTAATCATTCCTTTCTCTGTATTCCCAGAAACTGTTTGTATGGACATTAATTGGGGGGTGGGGGTGGGGATTACATTGTGCTAAAGGCATGTGTCACCAGTTTCCCCTCCCCTAAGCTGCAGATACCTTGAAGGAATGCATTACGCTGTCTTTGTGCCTAGTATAGACTTTGCAAGTAGTAGCCCCACCGCAAAGATGGCTTTTTTGAAGGAAGAGAGGAAGAAGGAAAGAAAGCAGGAAAGAAGGAAGGATGGGAGGGCGGGAGGGAAGGGTTGACAGATAAAATTTGAATTTCAGAAGAACAAATGATTTTTTAGTAGAAGTAGTTACAAATATTGCATCATAAGCAGATTTAAAATCTATTGTGTGGGACATATTTATACTAAAATTCCCTCATCATCTCTCCAAAACAAATTCAGCTGGGCTGCCTGCATTCTTATTTGCTAGATACAATGACTTTAGTCATACAGCAAACACCTCACTAAACTTGAGAGTAGTGTGACTCGGGTGGAGAGAAGTCTCCCTGGCCCCCTCCTCCCTTTCCCATTAGGCAAGAACTCTGCCTGGGGCTGGCCAGGCTTTGCTGCCCTTGTGCTGATGCGGTAAACCCCCAATGGCTCCTTCCCTGGAGATCAGAAACCAGGCTGGTAGTTGCCTAGAGAATACTTGGAAGGGTCCTGGAGAGGAAATGTGTGGAAGTGGTGGTGGGAAGACTGGGAGAAGGAGCCTAAAGGGCATTAAAGGGCTCTTTTCTAAGTCACAGGCATTTCCTTCTCATTGGAAAACATGAGTTAACCGTAAAACACAGGAGGAAGTGCTTCTTTGTACTGGTGAAGCCTTCTGTGATAATGCATGGTATTCACCAGAGGAAAAGATAAGGGTTGGTCCTCACTGTGCCCTGACTGTCCCTCTGTGCCCCACTTCATCCATTAAAACTGTGGGGAGGGGCCGGCCCCGTGGCGCACTGGGGAGAGTGCAGCGCTTGGGAGCGCAGCGACGCTCCCACCGTGAGTTCGGATCCTATATAGGAATGGCTGGTGCGCTCACTGGCTGAGCGCAGTGTGGGCAACACCAAGCCAAGGGTTGCGATCCCCTTA
>NW_007728103.1:125294-135391 GCF_000696425.1 Galeopterus variegatus | reverse complement strand
GGATAAGTAAATTTACAAACTATGTAATCTTGTTTTAACTAAGCTAATTCTTATGAAGTGGGGAAATGGTTCGAATAGATTGTTATAGAGAGACTGAAGGCTGGACAGTTAGCTCAGTTGGTTAGAGTGCAGCCTTGTACAGCCTTATAACACAAAGGTCATGGGTTAGGATCCCCATAATGGCAAGCTGCAAAAAAAAAACAAAAAAAGAAAAAAAAAAGAGAAAGAGAGAGACTGAGGATTAAGGATAATACTAATAGTACGCCTTGGGCATAAGGCATTGTTTTACATTTTAATATCATGTGCAAAACCACACATCTTTCTTGGACAGAGCAAATCAGTGGCCTCCAAGAGAGGGGCTCAACACTAGGGGTCCGCCAGGTTGTGGGAAAAAGATTGGAACTTTGGGGCTAAGGAAATAAGAAAGTAATTATGTTTTCCTAATCTTTTAACGTTCAGATCAGCGCTAGCAGCCTTCTTCAGTAGGTAAGTCAGAGGGTCCTGTCACCCATGACACAGGTGACCCTTGATGGCTCTACAATGTGGGGCCAGCGGTGGTAATCCTGCCACCTAGGCATCAGTGCTTGGGGGAATTTGAGGTATTATGGTCTATGCTCACTCGGATAAGTAAATTTACAAACTATGTAATCTTGTTTTAACTAAGCTAATTCTTATGAAGTGGGGAAATGGTTCGAATAGATTGTTATAGAGAGACTGAAGGCTGGACAGTTAGCTCAGTTGGTTAGAGTGCAGCCTTGTACAGCCTTATAACACAAAGGTCATGGGTTAGGATCCCCATAATGGCAAGCTGCAAAAAAAAAACAAAAAAAGAAAAAAAAAAAGAGAAAGAGAGAGACTGAGGATTAAGGATAATACTAATAGTACATGTCCCAGAAAACAAGAAATTAGCAGACTTTGTGTGGCTAAATTAGCACATTATGAGATAAAAATGAGATCTGACAAAAAGACAGCCAACCCCTTTGGCCCCCATAATTAAAATTATCAAGAAGGTCCCTTGAAAGATGGATTTATGTTCATTGTTATTAATGATGGAGCTCATCCTTAGTGTATATTGTGCCTTGGAATATCAGTCATTAATAGTAAAAAGCCATGAAAGTGAACACTTAAAGCTAGCAGCCTTCTTCAGTAGGTAAGTCAGAGGGTCCTGTCACCCATGACACAGGTGACCCTTGATGGCTCTACAATGTGGGGCCAGCGGTGGTAATCCTGCCACCTAGGCATCAGTGCTTGGGGGAATTTGAGGTATTATGGTCTATGCTCACTCGGATAAGTAAATTTACAAACTATGTAATCTTGTTTTAACTAAGCTAATTCTTATGAAGTGGTTAAATGGTTCGAATAGATTGTTATAGAGAGACTGAAGGCTGGACAGTTAGCTCAGTTGTTTAGAGTGCAGCCTTGTACAGCCTTATAACACAAAGGTCATGGGTTAGGATCCCCATAATGGCAAGCTGCAAAAAAAACAAAAAAACAAAAAAAAAAAAAGAGAAAGAGAGAGACTGAGGATTAAGGATAATACTAATAGTACGCGTCCCAGAAAACAAGAAATTAGCAGACTTTGTGTGGCTAAATTAGCACATTATGAGATAAAAATGAGATCTGACAAAAAGACAGCCAACCCCTTTGGCCCCCATAATTAAAATTATCAAGAAGGTCCCTTGAAAGATGGATTTATGTTCATTGTCATTAATGATGGAGCTCATCCTTAGTGTATATTGTGCCTTGGAATATCAATCATTAATAGTAAAAAGCCATCAAAGTGAACACATATATTACTTTTCATTTTTAACTCCTCTATTTAAAATTTCCATTTAATGGAACATGTATGTAATGAGTACATAAATATGCATATATTGAGGATGCAGAATGAAAAAATTAGGGATTCCTATGGACTGAATTGTATCCCTCCAAAATTCATATGTTGAAGCCCTAATCCCCAGTGTGACTGCATTTGGAGATAGGGCTTTTAGGAGGTAATAAGATTAAATTAAGTCATAAGGGTGGGCATTGGTGGCTTTATAAGAAGTCAATAGGATTGGTGGTCTTATAAGAAGTGGAAGAAAAAGAGACTGCTCTCTCTGTCCATGTGCATGCACTAAGGAAAGGCTATGTGAGGACATAGCAAGAAGGTCGCTGTCTGCAAGCCAGGAAGAGAGGCCTCACCAGAATCCGACCATGAGGGAACCCTGATCTTGCACTTCCAGCCTCCAGACCCGTGAAAAAAAAATTTCTGTTGCTTAAGTCACTCAGTCTGTGTTATTTTGTTATGGCAGCCTGAACAGACTAATACAGATGCTCCGTGACTTATGATGGGGTTACAATGTCCTGATAAACCCATCACAAAGTTGAAAAATAATGAATTGAACCATCATAAGTATGGGACCATCTGTACAGGGATATATGATCGAAAACATCTGGGGACCACTGAGGAATGGTCAATGTGATGATTATAGCAGTAATGTCCCCTTTTTGGTTTTGCCTTGCTGGTTCCATGCTCTCAGGTGGTCTCCCCCCATAGGACTCTGGCCTTAGCCTTGTGACTTGCTTTGGCCAATGGGACAAAAGCTAATGTGTCCAGGCAGAGGCTTGGAAAGGGCTTGTGAGTGGGAGCTTGCCTTCTTTCTTATTTTTTTTTTTTTCCTTTTTGTCTTTTTTTTTTCGTGACTGGCAACGGATCGCAACCCTCAGTGTTGCGCCCGTACCGGACCGGGACCGGCAACGGGATCGCAACCCTCGGTGTTGCGCCCGCACCTCGCTCAGCCAGTGAGCAGCCGGTCTGTACGTGGGATACGAAGCCTCGGCAGGAGCGCCGCCGCGCTCCCAAGTGGCGCACTGTAGCATACCCCCAATTCCAGCTTTATATGTCTTTGCACTTCCAGAGTGTAGAACAAGGCCTAGCACATATTAGATGCTCAAAAACATTTGTTGAGTGAATGAAGAAGAGGAATCATAGCAAACATACATTGCACATTTCCTAAATATGTTTACAAGGATTATTATACTCAATCCTTCACCCAAAATATGAGGTAGGTACTATGACTATCATGCCCATTTTAAGATGGGGCTACCGAGGCTTAGGGAAGGTGAATCACTTGTGCAAGATCAGACCATTGGAAACAGCTGAGCAGGGGTTTGATCTCTTCCAAACTGTCTGCCTCCCTAGTAGTCACTTAGGTACTATGCAATGCCACCCATTCTACACTGCCTAATCTTCTATACAGAATGCAATTCTAAGAATGAAAGCTAGAACAGAGTTTTCAGAGAGTCCCTCTGTTGCCTAAGTTGTTAGGTTCACTGGGCCCCTCCATGCAGGCAAGGGTGGGGGAGTTTGATCACTTAGCTCTGAGAACCAGGTTTCTCATGATGGTGGCAGCTTCGGCCTCCTTGGTGGGGATGAGGTCACCAGTGGAGGTCATTAAGACACAGCTCAGGAGCTGGCTGCTTCTGACACCAGTACCTGGGAGGGGAGCCAGGGTGCTGCTCCAGCTTGGGCTCAATGAGAACTAATTGATGCCAGTTGCAGTCCCTGGGACCCAGGTGGAGCCCATTATGCAAAGGAAGAGAGCCAGCTGAGTGGAGGGTCTGTGCCAGGCAGGGCCTCTGCAGTCAATAGCTTTCCTGGCAGCAGCCTGTGAGGCCTCTGTTTGTCCGTCCTGTCCTTTGTCCATCCTCAGGTGGACAGAAGCAGCACAGATGGATTAGCCTGGTAGGTCTGTGCGCCAGCTGCTTGCTGTGGTCACTTGGGCTTTGTTCATGGCAGGCTCTTGACTGAGGGATGAAGTTCTGGCAGCTTCCAGAAGCCCCTAATAGTAACTGGCAAGTGTGCTCAGCTTTACACAAGGTTATTCTTTTAGTCCTTGAAGGGGATGGTTCCTGTTTCCCAGTGCTCCCACACTGTTATTCCCCATTACAGTATACTGTTTACTGTGATTATTTTGTTTGCTTATTTATTTGCTTTATCAGATCTCCCCCATTGGACTTCAAGCTCCATGAAGTCAAAGTCTTGCCTGTAATTTTCTCTACAGTATCTTCAGTACAATGTCACGTAGATGGTAAATGTACGATAAAAATGTTAGGTAAATTCTTAAAGACTGATGTTCTTAATCTTCCTTAATAAAACAGGAAACAGGTGGGCTGACCAGTTAGCTCACTTGGTTAGAGTGTGGTGCTGATAACACCAAGGTCAAGGGTTCAATCCCTGTACCAGCCAGCCACCAAAAATAAAATAAAACAGGAAACTAAAGTTCAGAAATGTTGGGTAGCTTGCTCAGGGTTACACAGCTAGTAAATCTTAGAAATCAAATTCTAACCTGGGTTTAACTGACTTTGAGATGTGTAAGGTTTCTCTACAGCATAAGGCAGGTACCATTTGTGGTAGGAGAGATTGTTTCAGTTATGCACAATCACATTTAAGGAATATTGAAATTCTTAAAGACTGATGTTCTTAATCTTCCTTAATAAAACAGGAAACAGGTGGGCTGACCAGTTAGCTCACTTGGTTAGAGTGTGGTGCTGATAACACCAAGGTCAAGGGTTCAATCCCTGTACCAGCCAGCCACCAAAAATAAAATAAAACAGGAAACTAAAGTTCAGAAATGTTGGGTAGCTTGCTCAGGGTTACACAGCTAGTAAATCTTAGAAATCAAATTCTAACCTGGGTTTAACTGACTTTGAGATGTGTAAGGTTTCTCTACAGCATAAGGCAGGTACCATTTGTGGTAGGAGAGATTGTTTCAGTTATGCACAATCACGTTTAAGGAATATTGAATCATGGGCCGGCCTGGTGGCGCACTGGAGAGTGCGCCGCTTGGGAGTGTGGCGGCGCTCCCGCCGAGGGTTCGGATCCCATGTGGAGACCGGTTCCCGCTCACTGGCTGAGCGTGGTGCAGGCGCAACACCGAGGGTTGCGATCCCGTTGCCGGTCCCCAGTACGGGCGCGACACTGAGGGTTGCGATCCCGTTACTGGTCAGTAAAAGGCAAAAAGGAAAAAAAAAAAAAGAATATTGAATCATAATGCAAAAGACATTTTCTTTCCACTTATCTTTCAGTCCTGATTATCTCAAAGAAATAATTGTTCCAAAAGAGAGCAGGCCTCAAGCTCAGAGCCAGGCTATCAGGATGAAGTCTGGCTATGAGAGGCAGAATGCTTAAAGAGTGGTGTAACAAGAGAAGGTATGTTTCTCTCTCATGTAAATAAACCAGAGGAGGCAGCTCCAGGTTGGAAAGGTAACTCCATGATTGTCAGGAAGCCAGCATCCTTTTACTCCATTGCTCTGGCACTCTTATCTTGTAGTCTTCTTTATAGCCCAAAATGGTTGCTGCAGCTCCAGCCATCACATCTACCTTCTAGCCATCAGGAGAAGGGAAGTTCCTGCCTCTTTCTTTAAGGACCACTTGTTGGAAATCATATAAAATAATTCAGTTTCTTTTCCTTCAGCCACTAGGAGAACTGAAGAAGGAAGGGAGAGAGGAAGCAGTAATTTTGTTCCTATCGCTGTGTTAGGAGCCTGGCTTTCACAAGGCCCATGGGCTCATTGCACTTGGCAGATCCTAGCCTCCAAGCTGGAAGCCTTGATCAGAAGATTAAGAAGTGCTTGGTTGTTGGACAGGCTGTAAAGTGGGACTTGCCCTATGGCTCTGGGTCCAAGGATGCTGAGGACAAGGAGTCACTGTGTACCGGGCCTTGTGGGGTAGGGGCAAGAGCAATTTCCCTTCTTCCCTGAGGTGTGCTGCTCTACTCATTGTACCACCAGGCCCAGTGAAGGGGAAAGGTTGCAGAAAGAATCTTTTGAAGGGATTGGAGGTGCCTGCAGGATGGGGAGCCTGGCACTCCATCTTGATCAGATAGTGCTTAGGCCCTGGATGCACTGATCTCTGGATGGGCCCCACTGAGCAGGGGAGAAGGGGGCTGGAGAGAAACAGCAGGGCAGAGAGCAGACTGGGACAGGCACCTGCCCTCTTATGTGTGGCCCTGAACTCACACGTGTGTGAGTTTCCCAAGCATCCAGAGTACCTGGTGGAAGGGGGCTGCCTCCAGGTGAAAGGACACCCCAGCAACCTTGGACCCAGCAGTCTGTGATTGTAACTGCCAGTGGGGGTAGCTCAGGTAGGTTGTGGAGTGGAACTAGTCACACAACAGGAAACAGGGCAAGTGGAGGCCCCTTCAGATCCAGGTGAATTCATGCCTGCACCCCACAAGCCACCAGAATCTGGAAGCTGGCCCCAGTAAGGGCTAGCCGGGCAAGCAGCACCCACCAACCCCAAGCAGACTGCAATGTGACAGCTACACCAGGAGACCTCTGTCCTATCCCCTGAATTTCTAATTCCCAGCCCCCACTTCTAAGAATCTGGAGAAGGGGAGATTTGTCTCAGACGCAGACCAAGCTTTCCTCCACTCCCTGGTGAGAGAGGAGGAAGAAGAGGGAGAAAGCAACTCCCTGATTCCATGCAAGTCCCTGGAGCCCCCAGCCCAGCCGTGATGAGGTAGGGATCACCTTGGAAACAGGTGAGAGTTCTCAACCAGACTGGGCTGAGTTTCAATAAGGAAAGGGATCTGAAAGCTCTGACATCTGCCCAAGATCTTGTTCAGTGATAGAAAAGGCAGAGTTAACAGAGGCTGGTACATTCTTTTATTTACCAATTGTACCTACCACCTACTACGTGTTAGGCACTACCAAGTGCACAGGTCTCTGCCCTCACCAAGGAGTGGGAGAGACAGATGAAAACCAAACACACACTCCAGGGTTGGGGAGTGAAAAATGCTCTGAAGGACTAAGAAGGGGTCAGAAGGAGACAGCTGTCTCTCCAAGGAGGAGATACTGAACGAGGGCTGCAATGAGTGAGGGAGGAATTCCTATGACTGCTTGGGGAAAGAAGACTGCTTTAGGTGGAGATCAGCTCTTGCTCCCTATTTCCCACTGGAGGCAGCCCAGCCAGCTTGGTGGCTTCTCCCTGAGGTTGTCAAACCTGGCTGATTAGAATCTCAGATTCCCTAACCCAACCCTGGGATTCTGACCCAGCTGCATGGGAAGAGGGACCAGGAACCTTTCCCCAAACTCCTCATCTGGGGGCCGGCCCGGTGGCACACTGCTATGGTGCGCCACTTGGGAGCGTGGTGGCGCTCCCGCCTAGGGTTCGGATCCCACATGCAGACCGGTTCCCGCTCGCTGGCTGAGCGAGGTGCGGTTGCGACACTGAGGGTTGCGATCCGTTGCCGGACATGAAAAAAGACAAAAAAAAAAAACCCTCCTCATCTGATTCTGCTCACCTGAAGTTCTGATCACCACTGACTGACTCAATGATCACATCTGCTATTCACCAAGCCCCTGCTAGCCCAAGGAGGGCATTAGAACCACAGGTGTTAAGAGCTTTCACTGTATTCCACTAAACATCTTACCTGCATTATCTTTTTAAAAATTATATAATACTTGCAAGAATGCTGACGTGGGTACAATTATTCTATTAATTTTATAGATGAGGAAACAAAGGCTCAGAGATATAAATAACTTGCTTGAGACCACAAATGACATGTGGCGGAGCCAGGTTCTGACTTGAGCATGAAAACTTGGCCCTGCCCTGTGCCCTGAGATGAGCTACACACCCACTAAAAAGAGAAGCAGACATACAAGGCAACACATTCCAGGTGACGAATGGGAGTGGACCATGTGCAACCTAAGATTTCAGAGGAGAGAAAGAAGTCAGTGACGTGAGGTCTGGGTATTCAGGTGTCAGGGTGGGGCTGCCTCCAGTGGGGAGTCAAGGCTGGGGGTGGGGGGTGGGGAGAAGAAAGCAGCTGATGATAGTGTGGATGTAGAGTATGGGACAGTTGTTCAGAGAGAAGCAGAGACTACAGACCGTGTGGCCCTGGATGGGGAGATGGAGATAGAACTTGCCTTGGCTCCTTATGGCAAGACATAAGGAACCTCATCCTGGTGCAGAGAGAGAAATGGAGTCTGGTGACCAGAGTTTTCCTGGAAACAAATACCAAACACATAACAGACTAGAGGTTTCATGTTCAACATATCTAAAGATAGTCACTCCATGTGAAACCAAAATAGTAAAAGATCTCTACCTCTGTCTTGTGGTGTCCCCATTCACTGGCACCCAGGGACACATGTCGTCTCTGCCCTCCCCCCCTTTCTATACCTCTGATAGATTGCAGGAGGCTTGGATGTACTTCGTTTCCTGCCTTCAGTTTATAAAATCTTGGTAGCCTTATAATAAACCCTTTCTGGTGCTTCAGTTAGTTTGAGTGGTTTCTCATACCTGCAACTAATGTATTCCTGTCTACAACAGAAATGATTAATATCATTAATGGCTGATTAACTCAGTTGGTTACATGAGGGTCAAGGGTTTGGATCCCAGCACCAGCCAGCTGCCAAAAAGAAAAGAAAAATTAGAAATGATGAGTATGGCTTTTGATATAAGCAAGCTGGGCTATGGGAGTGATACATGCTGAAATCTACCAGGAATTAAGAGATGAAATTTGAGTGATGCATTAGTTAAGATAATGCCAGATGCTGTGATAGGTAGACCCTGAAACCTCAGTGTCTTAACACAAGTTTATTTCTTGTTTACACCATGGTCTGTGGCTGTTCCTGGTCAGGCAGCCTTCATCTCGGGAGCCAGACCCCTCCGTCTTGTGGCTCTTCCCTCCTGTATAACTTTGGGGTCCTCTGCAGCCAACCACCAATGGGCTGAGTCTATGGGGAAGCACTCCTGCCCAAATGTGACAAGGATCCTTCCACTCACTTGCCATTGGTGAGAATGAGTCATTGGTCACACGATCCTACCAAAATGCAAGGGGACTGATGCTATGGCAAACAGTATGGCCATTCCTCAAAGAGTTAAACATAGAATTACCATCTGACCCAGCAATTCCACTGCTAGGTATGTAGCCAAAAGAACTGAAAACAAGTGTTCAAATACTTGTATGTGAATGTTTGTAGCAGCATTATTTACAGCAGCTCAAAGGTGGAAACAGCTTAAATGTTCATCAACAGATGAATGGATAAACAAATTGTGGTGTATCCACTCAATGGAACACTATTCAGCCATAAAAGGGAATGAAGTACCAATACACACGACAATGTGGATGAACGCGGAAAACATTATGCTAACTGAAAGAAGCCAGACACAAAAGACCATGTATTGAATGATTTCTTTTATAAGAAATATCCAGAATAGGGAAATCCATAGAGATCAAAACACACACACACATTTTTGGTGACCAGCTAAATATGTGCTATAGATTGGATGCTCCCCCCCAAACTCACTGAGGCTTAATCCCCCCTGTAACTGTTGAGGGTGGGAAATCCTATTATGGTAATTGAAAGGTGAGGCGTTGAAGAGGTGATTGGATTATAAGACCATGCCATAGTGAATGGATTAATAATGGTGGTCAGAGCTTAGTTCCGTGGGCTTTCAAAGAAGAGCACATGAGAGGTTAGTCTCTCTCTGCTCTGCTGTTTTGCAATGTGATACCCTGCTGTCACTGTTGCCACCACCAAGGACTTCACGAAATGTGTTCTCTGGACTTTGGACTTCCAAGCCTCCGAAATTGTAAGCAATAAATTTCATTTTCTTACAAATTACCCAGTTCTGTATATTTTG
Organism: Galeopterus variegatus; assembly: GCF_000696425.1. NCBI lineage: Eukaryota > Metazoa > Chordata > Mammalia > Dermoptera > Cynocephalidae > Galeopterus > Galeopterus variegatus. The sequence goes on along the minus strand of NW_007728103.1, from coordinate 125,757 downwards.
TTATAAGCAACAGAAACGGACTAATACAATATGTGTGTGTACATTTCTTCCCCCCTCCTACCACCCCCAGGACACATGTTTATCTCCTCCCCAAGGGAGATAACCCAAAGATCTCTCAGGTCATTGTATCAGCGCAAAGCTAAGGATGTGCAGTCCTCTTTTGAGTCTGGATGTGGTTTTTCTTGCTCTGCTGAAATATAAACTAAAATTACAAGTTATCTGAATTTCCCCCTTCCTCCCCACCTCCCTCCACACACTATGCAGAAGTGGAAGAGAAACAGCATGACTACAGTACAAACTTGTTTTCAGAAAGAGAAAGAATGCCGGACAGCAGCCATTGGCCAGGGCTGTTGAGAGGTCCTCCAGGGATGTCCCTCCATTAGACCCCATCTGATTTCTTTCTTTTTTTTTTTTTTAAAGATGACTGGTAAGGGGATCTCAACCCTTAGCTTGGTGTTGTCAG
>NW_007728103.1:42538-125035 GCF_000696425.1 Galeopterus variegatus | reverse complement strand
ATTTTTCTTGTGAAACTTCCTTGTCTTTACAATAAAAGAGAGAAGCTAACTTTGAATCGGGACTGTCACATTCAGCTTTCTCCTAACAGGGGAGTTGCTCAAGTGCAATCACTTCGGGCCTCTCATGGCATTCATGGTGCTTTGAGTAATCCTTTTTCCATCTCCATTACACAGTGGGAAGTCTCACATAATAAGAAGCATGGAGTTAAAGCACTTCCAGGGTTGGTTAATTTGCTTTCAAAACATCCTTGAAGACTCAGATTCATTCCATCTTCCTGCTCTGCCAACTTCAGCATGTTGGCTTCTGTCGTGAAGCTAGTGTGTAAATAGTCCTGTAATGATTGCTGCAGCCCCAAGCTTTTCTATGTCCCCAGAAGAGAACATTCCTTCCTTGTATGCCTTGGGCCTCCAGTAGACTTCTTCTCATGACCCCTTGGCCAGGATTACAGTACAGACCTGTTCTTAACTCAATTGCTATTCCTAAGAAATCACCATGATTGGCTTGAGCAAATCTAGATTCATTCTGTAGGTTCTTTCCTGGAGCTCACAGTTGCCTCATGTCTGCCAGTAAATTAGTGGAGGCTATAGGGACCGGCAGTGGCTGTTGGCTAGGCTATGTACAATCCACGCCTGGAACCAGTGTGGCCACATCCTAGGCAGGTCTGGATAAACCCAGTTTGAGTTTTCAACATGATAACCAAAGGAATGTAGCTGCAAATAACTTCTTCTTGACTCTCCATCAGCTCTCTGCCATCTCTGTATTCCTGAGGGCCAAGCTTGAGCATTGTTTGTAGGTGTTTTTGGCAGTATAAGGCACAGTTAGGAGGAGGGGGAAAGCATGGAAATAAGAGAGCAAAAAGAGGATCCTGTGGAAGATGATGAAGGAGGGGAGCTGAGTGGAAGAAGAGAGAAGTGGATATGGCTGTGGAGAGGGGAAGCCACCCCCCTTGTCTCTGGAGAATATTGATATATCTGCCTCTTGTAAACAGGGAATCAGACAGCAGGGGACTGGCCCTCAGCACCTCAGGTAACCTCAGCAGTCCTCTGAGGTAAGTATTAGCTGTCTGATCTAAACTCTACTGTTCCACTACCAGGCTGCCTCCAGAAATGACCTTCCTCTTGCTGGCCAGTCACCGGCAGCTTTTCTGGGCTGTGTTCTGCCCCTGCCAGCCCTGCTTCCATGTAGGCCCACTTCTGGAATGGAGCACGGTGGATAGGTTGTGGGCTTAGACTTCCCTGTGCTTACATTCCAGCTCCTCTTAATCTGACCTAGGGAATTTCCTTCAGCTCTCTTAGCCTTAGCTTCCTCATCTGTGAAAACTCTACCTCGTAGGGTTCTTGTGAGGATTAAATAAGGTAATCCATAGAAAATGCTTAGCACAGTGTCTGGCACATAGTTAACATGCAATGAGTGTTTGCTGTTATCATTATCTCATACGTAGCCTTAATATTACTAACATTATTGTCTATGGTATTCTGGGCCACATGGAGCTGGCGAATGCTCTGGCCATCATGACCTCAAGACTCCTTGGCTTGGTTTTAAGGGTAGTTCTGAGTCCAGAGGAAAGGCAGCCCATGCTGGATGGAAAAAGCCACTGACATGGGCCTGGCACGTGGTAGGTGCACAGTAGCTATTAGCTGCCTTCCCTGACTTAGAATTATACAATCGCCTCAACGACCTTCCCATTTTCTTTCTTGTCTAACCTCAAGAATGATGCTCACACTGTCACCTTGGAGACACTGCTCCAGGAAAGAGCTTTACATTTTGAATCTCTGATGACAGCACAGGCAGGCCTCCGCTTCCTTACAAAACATGATCCTCAAAATGTTGGGACAACTGAATGTGTGAACATTGAACAGTGGATCCACATGGTTGTAAGAGGCTGGTCCCTTCTCAAAAAAGCTAAAATATTGTAAAATCCCCAATTACAATTGTCCTTTTCAACAGTCCTTGGCAGTATTTTGTTGCTTTTTGAACTTAATTTTGATCTTTACAATTAAACACAAGTGAAGTCCAATGAGTGATGGATACAGATTAGAATCCCTGCTTGCCTCAACACTAATGGCTTCTGTCTGTTTCTAAACTGGGTTAACTTTATAGTTTTCTAAAAATTATCACTGCTTCGAGTCCAATGAGTGATGGATACAGATTAGAATCCCTGCTTGCCTCAACACTAATGGCTTCTGTTTCTAAACTGGGTTAACTTTATAGTTTTCTAAAAATTATCACTGCTTCATCTGGATTTCCATTTTCTATTCATTTTTATAAAACAGTGAGGCAAAAACATGCAATTTTCATGAACATATACTGTTGATCACATAGAGATAGGGATGTTGCCAAAACTGACTGGTGGCTGGTAAGAGGCACCACGGTGCCAAAGCTGGAAATGTTAGAGTTTGGAGTATGAAAGGCAATTTGAGGTATGATCTATGAAAGTCCTGATTGTGTGTGAAAAAAGTGAAGTTGAGACTCATTTATATCTGCCTCTTCTTAAATATGACAAGATAGAGGCCAATCCCCCAGATGATCAATATGGCCTTTAAAAGGCACCCTGGCCTCTACCCAGGGCTAATCCATTGAGAGGGTTGGAGCCAAGATTATAAAGCATCTTGGTCCAGCCACCTGGAATGCTAATAAAATTTTCCTGGATTGAGTGGCCATGAAGAACCAGGTGTTTTGTGCTCACTGCTGCCAACCATAGATATGCCTGTGGCACCTGCCCCTGATGGCTGATGGTGGAAAGCCAGTCCCACATTTCAACCCCAGGGAAGGCCTCCTTTGCAGGCCCCATCTGAAACATATTAGGCCTGCACACCCTCTTCCTTTAAGATTCCATCAGGATTGGACACCCTGGAACGCCCAATGCTGTTTCATCATGCAAAGTGCAAACAACGACTTCTAAAAGACTTCTGAATTCTCATCTTTAAACTCTGTAATCCTCCGGCACAACCTTTTACTCCTTTCCTCCTGTGTGATTCCCTTCACTATGCCTTCTAGAACTCTTGCTCCATGATCATCAGCACATTCTTTTATGTATTTTTTCTTCAAATACTCACTCCAGGTCCTTGCTGTAACCCAAACTTAGCTGTCCTCTGAGAACTGCTTCCCCCGTCATTTCTCAGGGGGACACTTATTTCCATATCCTTACTTCCCTCTTATATTCTTCTGACAGGGAGGTGGTGTTGGAGTCCTCCTTTTTCCCACGACTGCTTCCATTTCATTCCTTCCCTTCCCTCCTGTGAGCTCCGCTGTACAGGGCTCACACCATGTGGATTTTCCACCCCATCTGCTCATAGTGACTGTCTCCTGGTCTCCCGGTCATTACCACCCTTCACTTTGTTTCTGGATTACCTCTATCTCCATGCTAACTCCTGCCATTGTTCTCATGAAGGAAACTTCAACATCCACATGGATGGCCCTTTTGGTCTTCTGGCCTCTTACTTTCCCAGGCTCCTCACCAAGCCCAATTCTAATATTTGCAGAAGGGTGCAAATGGAGGCTCATCTGTATGTCTAAATATTTAAATGTTATATATCCAGCTAACAAACTGTTAAAGAACACATGTCCTGTCCTCCTGTATATCTTTACATGACAAAATTAAAAATATGTATAAAGTTATGGTAAAATATCAAAGATAAGTGAATATAACTATTATTGTATATGTCTGGGTGCTCTTTGGATGGGCTGGCAATATTTGGATAAGTAATAAAAAAGGCATACATAATTCATAAATTATATTTATTTCATGAAAGTTAATTTTATTGCCTTTTAAGTAAATTATTAATTATGTTGTTATAATCAAGACTTTCATGTAATTTGTGTTTTCAGGGTGATGACAAATTAGACAACCTTTCTGGGGACATCATGGTTCTTAGGGTGTTTTTTGTTAACTTCAAAACGGAGAAATATGTTCCGCTGAGGTCAGAGCAATTGGAATTATCAATTAAATTCTTTAGGCAATACTTCGATTGGAAATGGACTGTGAATTTAATATATCATGCTCAAACATTTTGAAGGGGTTAGGTTGTATATGATCAATTATTGTCACATAAAATAGTACAAAATGTTTTAATTTCATTATATAAATTGCTGTCACTTATATCACGAGTTTCACTGTCTCTTAAAGCAACATCAAGATCCATACAGTATTTTTAAGTATTTTCCTTTCTTCAATGCTAGGATATAATAAGAAAATTGACAATAGCATCATGTTGTTCAATTTGTTAAAATCTTTCTACAGGTTACATCTTGATCTATAATGGCCAAAAAACAGTCTCCATAGAAATTCAAGGAAATGAGAAAATTGAAATGATTCTTATTCATGATTATGCAAACAAGCATGTTCATTTCCTTTAAATTTTTCTTTAAAAATTAGAGAACATCAATCCTTTAAAAAGTGGAATAGAGCAACTTAACTCTTGTTTTCTTTTGTAAGCAACAGTTCACACCAAATAACTGTGGATAGAACAAACACTAAAGTAATTTCATTTTCCAATAAAGACCACAATTAACTCATATTTGAAGAATTTCTATTGTTTCATTTAACTCTTCCAGTGCATCTTATATATCTCGTCTGCATTAAATAAAATGGCTTTAACGCAGCGAGTAGCTCCAGGACCATAAATTAGAACACAAAAATGGACACTTGGCACAACTGGGAGATGATACTTTGTTATGCAAGAATCTATCACATTAATGCCAAGTGGAAAGGATTTGAGAAAATAATTAATTTGTTTTCGCTCTCAGTTAAGTGCCTCTGTTGCTCAGCTCCTTCCTGCATTCTGAAACAGTCTCTGTCGCATATGTTGCTGGTAGACACCACACAGAAACCACATGCAGATGTGGCTGTTCTCTGTTTTGAGGACAGAGTATAGAGAAGCACTTATTAGGAGCTGAATGATATTAGCCATGAGAATGAATGTTGTGGTTATGCTGTACCAGCTCTGAGCATTGAATCTCAAGCAGCAGAGGTACCCTTATGTCCTTTGAAAAATTTAGTGGGTATGTGTGTATGTGGTATACAGAGCTCTCCAATGTGGGGTCTAGGGTAGTGGCCTCTTTTGAGGTGAGGTCTCCTCACTTCCATCTTGGCCAAACACTCCCATTATATTCTCTGTATTTTTGGTTGCAAACAACAAAAACCAATTCTGTTAACTGAAGTAGAAGAATTTATTGGAAGGACATTGAGTAGTTCACGGAACCCCTAAGAAGGTTGAGGAAACTGGCCTGGAACATAGGCAGAAACCAAAAACTGGCAGGTGAGAATGCAGCCAGTGTCATGCCAAAGGGGCAGTCTGGTTAACATATTACCTCTAGTGCTGCCCGCACTGCAAGACTTGGACTCTGCAGATGTCATGATCTTTTCCAGTGATTCCTGCAATCTTGTGTCACTCTCTCCAGACTCACGTCCCTTGGCAGAAGGATGTGATTGGCTGAGTGTAGGTTGTGTGGCTTTGCTGTCGAGGATGGTGTGTGGGGAGAAGGAATGGTACCCTTTGGCTTCCTGCACACCAGTAGGTGGGGACTTGCTTCTCAAGAAAGCACACAAAATGTGAATTTGTCCAAATAGGAAGGATATAGGATGCTTGGTAGCTAAACTAAAAGCAAAGATCTGCTATTCCCACTGCAGGATCTTGTCACCAGCAGCAACTGCAGCAACTTGAAATCCTTAATTTAAACATCACCTTTGGGTCGTGACCTATCCTGCTAGTTTCTTGCTTAAGGACAGACATTCCTTGCAATAGCTCTTTAGCTTCATGGAGACCTCTCATCCATGAACAACTCTGTCTTCTCTCTAGCCATCTGCCCCATCTGTCTTTACTTTCTTATCCAGCTTGGAGTCCATGGCTGATTCATCATTTCCATTGCTTGTCGAACTCTTCTTCTACCACATGCATCTGATAAAACCCCAGCTTTGGATAGAATGTGATCATCTATGCAGGTCTATATGAGAGTGAGCCATCCTTGAAACCTTTCTTCCCCTCACCCTCAACATTTAATCCATCATCAAGTACTGTCCATTCTAATGCCAAAATAAATCTGCAGTCTACCCCTTTTTTCTATGTTCACTGCCATCCTCCTAGTCCAAGCCACCATCATCTCTTGCCTGAAGTTTTGCCATAACTCCCTAATTGGTCTCTGTTTTCACTCTTTCCTTTCATATAGGCCACTTTCCTCAGGGCATTAGATGCCTTTATAAAATGTGAGTCACATCATATGCCACTTCTCTACCTCTTTTTCATTCAAACAGAAACACAAGGTCCTCAACAGGACTTACAAGGACATGCATAACCCATCCATATCCTACCTTTCTGCCATATGTCATGCCCCGTTCTCTCCCCTTCACTCCACTGGAGTCTCATTGCCTTTCATTCAGTTCATTTGATAATGTCAAATGCGTTTCTCATGTTGTTTCTTCTGCCTGGAATGTTCTCTCCCTAACTTGTCTGGCTAACTTCTAACCATCCTTTCATCATAGCAGAATTTTTTTTTTTCCAGAAAGGTTATCCTTGATCCCACAAAGTTAAATAATTTCTGTCATGGCCTCTCACAGCACCTAGTATTTTCTTTCAGTGTGCTTGTCGTGCCTTGGCTCCTGTGGTAATTGTTTAATGCTTGACATTGCAATGGAATGGAAACTCCACAAGGGGCAGAAGTACTTTTCCTCTTGTTTACTCTTGTAGCTCCAGCACAGTGCCTGACTAGAGAAATATTTGTGATTGACTGAGTGAAAGGGATAGGTCTTGCAACAGAGTGCTGGTAGGAAGGTCTTTTTTCCTACAGCCTCCATCAGCCTAAAGTTATTTCCTTCAGCTCCTGAATTCATCAGGTTTATGAGAGCATCAGCATCATTACCTGTTTCCCTGCTAAGATGGAATTTAGGATTCAGAAGCTAGGACATAAAAGGAAGGAATGAAATCCAACATGGAAAGTAATACCAAGTAGAGAATAACCCCCTGAGTGGCTACATATCTTCACTGTAAGCAGTAATCTGTGTGCAACTATTGAGGCTTGAGAATTTACATCTCTAATCCTCTTACCTTCTAATCAAGATCATTCCAATAGCTTTGCATTTAGGCTTCCAAGTGTATTATACATTCAAAATTATTTCTTTGTCAATGCTGTCCTGGTACAATTATGATCTCCTAGGGATTAAAAAAGTATTCATTCTCCTTTATCCTAATTTAGTTTATCTCCATCAAAGTTGTGTTTTTAAGTTTCCCATGCTGATTCCTTCATATAATTAATAGTAAATTTAAAATGAAATAGCAATTAAAAGAAATCATCTATATGTGTGTATGTTGTCTACTACAGTCTTCTCCGATTCAATTAGTTCCTACTTGACTCCTTAGCAGAGGCATGTATGATTTGAGGATTTTTTTCTCCTCTTCTTTCGTATCATTGCTTACCTCTGAGCAATTTCATCCTTTCCTAACAATGCAAAAATTAGGTGCGTAGGATAGATAAAAAGGTATAAAATTTTCAGTAATAAACTTTGCTTTCTGTTAAGGAAAATGTATCTCATAGTACAGGCTATGTTGTAAGAGTTCACTTAAGAAAAAGGACAGTTCATATGAAATAATTTCAAGTAGATTTAAACTAGTCATGCTTCATTCACTGAAAAATAGCAAATAATTGCAATAAAGTATTCTGTGGAAAAGTGACATTAAGGTATTTAAAGCCATACAAAGACTAATTCTTAGTGACAAAATCTCTGTACTCCACAAGTTTTAACTATTTTAGACAACTACATATGCATTTTGTAATTAAATAAATATGAATTATGTCTTTCTTCATTCTAATCAGTACACAATTTTGCACAGATATAATGATTAGGGAGGTATTTATGAAGGGGAAGTAGTAGAGAGGTTGGGATGAGGTTAGGTAACAGATGGGCTCTGGGGATTAGGTGCTTGGGAATATCATGGGCACTGTTGCCACCTAGCACTCATTTAAACCTTCCAAAATGACCCCAATATTTGTTCTTGTATCCCCCCATCCCCTTTCAGCCAACGTACTAAGGAGAAACTGATCTCACTCTGAGTTCCAGGGGTGGGCCAATTTTCTAGGAATAAATCCACACCCTTTTCAGTAAAGGTCTCTGGAATCCAGGTCTAAGTGCCATGTGGTTGGTTCAAAAATGGGCCAGTGAGGCTTTGAGAGGAAGTTTATTGACGGCTTCTGGGAAATAATTTGCACATAATAATGAGTTACCAGAATTCATGGGCTCTCTTCATCTTGACATTGGTGTCCATGTATATGAGCCCCGTGGCTGTGGCAGCCATTATGCTGGCAGCCTGAGGATGAAGCCTGCATGAGAACAAGGCTGAGAATGTGGCAGAGAAGCAGAGCAGGGCCCTGGCTGCACCCTGCCTCGCCTCTGCACTGCCTGGACCTTCTCAGGCTGTTAGCCAATGAACAGCCTTGGTTGTTAAACAATTTTTACTTGAGATTTCTGCTTCCAAAAGCCAAAACAAATGTTTTAACCTACGGAATCCCAATTTATACTTCCTTAATGTTATTTTTATTTTTTTCATCTTTAAGATTTTTAATATTTTTTTCTGATGATAAAAAGAATACATGCTCATTGTAGAGAATAAAGAAAACACTGAAAGATACAAAGAAGATTAAAACCATCTATAATTTTATAATCCCTAGATAACTGCTATTGATGTTTTTTGAATGCAAACTTACATATATATTTTACATATACAGTCAACCCTCTGTATCTGTGGTTTCTGCATCCTTGGGAAACAAAAACAATAAAAAATAATACAACAATAAAAAAATGAATAAAAATACAGAATAACAACTATTTACATATCATTTACATGGTAGTAGGTATTATAAGTACATAATCTAGAGATGATTTAAAGTATACAGAAGGATGTGTATAGGTTAAATGCAAATACTACACCATTTTATATACAGGACTTGAGCATCCTTGGATTTTGGTATGGTGGTGGGGCCTGGAACCAATCCCCCGAGGATACCAAGGGATGTCTGTACATTTATCGTACTTTAATGAAGCTGACTAGCTAGTGGGAAATAGAAACAAATAAACCAAAAAATCCAAACAAATAGATAAATATCTGTGACTATGGAAAGTTGTGGTAATTATTAACCTGTGTCCACTGTTGGGTCAGTGTTGCTAATAATGTTATACCCCATTTCCACATCCCAGAACAAATTATCAAAGATTTTAACTTAATAACTATTACAGTATAATATACCTTAAAGTGTAATACAATGTCTGATAATGCCTATAAAGTCAACCAGTTATCAATACGTTCATTTGGTTTCTCTACAGTAGGTGATGTTTCTTATTTATGGCAAGTTGTACCCTGTTAGAGACTGTTTTGCTCCAACTGTCATTAGATTTTGTCATAATGGGGTGCTTAACTAATTACAGCAAAAATTAATGTCGTATATTGATAATTCTGACAGTACACATGAAAAGGTTTCAGTATTCACTGGTGTGCTGAGTAAAAACCCCTGGAACATGGCCTTAGGAGGGTCAGAGTTGCTGCTCTCAGGCACTGGCTCGCCACGCCTGCCGGGCCCAGCCTGTCAGTGCCCACATCCCTTGGCCTCGTCCAGGCCTGGGAGCAGACCTTGCGCAGGAAGCTCCTGCTCCCAGCAGTGGGCCCAGCCAATCTCACGGAAACAGCTGCTGCTCCCGCCTGGCCCCCGACTCGAGTCATGCACACGGGCCCTGCTCCGCCCTGTGGCCCCCACCTCCCACTCAAAGTCTGGTTCTCATGGCAAGGAGGACTCCCGTGGAAACCAGACCCCCTCCCCCCAGACTGCCCCACCAAATGGCTCAGGAGCCTGCACCTCTCTCTTCCCATGGCCGGATGCACCTTCAGTCCTGCGCACTTGGCCACTGTGTAGCAGTGGCACCCTTGAACAGGGCGTACCCTCGAACCCGGTGACCAGCTGCACTCAGGTCTGGGCGCACCCCAGAGGGTTCAGCAATGTCCTAAGGTCCACTCAGTTTCTGCCACTGGCCACGCTCCCTCTGCCGGGAGACAGACACCTTCCCCAGTGTGCCTTTCCTTGCTTGTGCTCCATATCACACACACACACATGCACACACTCACAGTCACACGCACAGTGACAACCACACCAAGTGACAGACCTGGACACCAGATCTACAGGTACCTGTCGGTCAGGTGGCAGACTTCAGCACACCCTACCAGGCCCTGTCAAGCACCCCACCTCCACATATACGCATACACCTATCTAGGGAAGAGCTGTGGAATGGTGGATTCTCGATCATACCCCGGAAAAACTCCTCTTCCATTCAGTGACATCCGTGGGCATATGCACACATCCCCACCTGTGCAGTAAAGCACACAACACACTCGTTCATGCACACACACACACACACACACACACACACACACACTCGGGAGTCCCGGCCCTCCTCACCAGGGACAGACCGCAGGAGCAGCTTTCCAACCCGCAATCCCGTAGTTAATTTAACCGTGACCTTCCTCAGAGGGGAAGCCTGACTCCCCAGGGGTCAGGGAACCTGTTGAGGTCACACAGCTCCCTGCAGCTAGCTGGTTCAAGGCCAGGCCCCCTGCTCCCAGGGCTGGCACACACATCTGGCTAGGTCCACAGGTGTGCAAGCTGCTGGTGACCGCAGACCAACGGGGTCCCAGGGGGCCCATCCCCAGTGTGCTCGAAATGCCCCTGCGGGAGAGCACGGGCCAGAGCAGGGTGGCAAAGCCTGCATGCTGGGGTGGGACCATCCCGAATACGGAACTAAAGTTGCTGAATCACTGGGACCCGGAGGGGTGAGGCTGGCAGCTACGTGCCGTTGAGCGCTAGCGAAATGGTGGCCGCGGAGCGCATGAGCTGTCGCCCGTGCGCGTCAGGGCGCATGCGCGCAAAGTTATGCCCAACAGTTGGCATTCCTTTACTTGTGGTCACATCACTCCAATCTCTGTTTTTGTGATCACATTACCTCTTCTTCTTTTCTGTGTCTTCTCTTCAGTCTGCCTCAAATTTCTCTCTGCCTTTCTCTTATAAGGACACTTGACATTGGATTTACAGCCCACTTGGACAATCCAAGATGATCTCCCCATCTCAAGATCTTTAATTACATCTGCAAAGACCCCTTTTCCAAACAGGGTCACATTCACTGGTTTCAGGGATTAGGACATGGACGTATCTTTTTGGGGGCCAAATTCAACCCACCGCAATCTATGGAGAGTTATGTAAAAAAAAATCACCTACTCTGATGGTAGATTTCTCTTTCTTCTTGTACTTCTGTTAATTTTTGCTTAATATATTTGTGGCCAACTTATTAGAGATATATTTATGACTCTTGCATCTTCCCTGTATACTGGGTCTTTTATTAGGTAGAGATCCTTCTTTATCTCCACTCGCACACACTACTTAGAAAGAGTCTGCTGATGGCAAACTGATGTTGGAGGTAGGGTCCGGGGGACCTCAACCCACCCCGTCCTTTTACCAAGTTCTTGATGCCTCCACAGCAAAGAATTCAAGAGCAGAGTCATAGTAGAAATGAGAACATGTTTAATAAAATGAGTAAGAGATAAAGATTTCACAGAGAGAGTGTGGCATAGCTCCAGAGACAGAGCAAGGTCCACATCATGTTTAATACAAAAGTAAGAAATCCCTACTTAAAGTTCAGTACAGAGTGCAGGCTGGCTCAAGAAGTTGAGCAGCTGCTTGCTGAGAGTAAGTTCAATTCAAAAAGAAAAAAATACTACACAGAAGGAGTGCAGGGGGCCTACCCCGTGGCGCACTCGGGAGAGTGCAGCGCTGGGAGCACAGCCGCGCTCCCGCCGGGGGTCCGGATCCTATATAGGGATGGCCGGTGCGCTCACTGGCTGAGCGCGGTACGGACGCCACCAAGCCAGCGGTTGTGATCCCCTTACCGGTCACAAAAAAAAAAAAAAAAAAAAAAAAAAAGAAAGAGTGCAGGCTGCCTCCAGGAGAGTGAGCAACCACCTGCCTTCTGCTGGGATTTGGCTTTTAGGGTTTTGCTATCTAATGTACATTCAATTAAGGGGGTGGTTCCCAGTTATGTAACATAGTCTTGCACATGCTCAGTTGGTTCCCTTTTGGAGCTGTTCATTGGTCAAATCCTGTCACATGCCACAGGCATATTCAAGAACATTCTGTGCTCTTTAGCATGCCAAATGGAAGGTCATTTCAGCTACCAGGGTTATATAACTCTTCTCTACTGAGCAAGCACAACAACTGAATTTGCATAAGCCCACCCCTATGGTCTCATTTTCCACAAGTTGGTGGCAAAAAATGGGTCTAACTAGCAACAGTAACTTCCCTCTAAGCAAGGGCCTAGAGGAGGGGCCTGAGATCTTGAAGAATGTCTTGGAAACCCAGAGGCTTGTCCTGTAATGGCAGCCCAGGGAAACCGATCACCTCCTATCTCAAAGACTATCAGTTTGTCTGAAAAATATAATTTGTGTTTTTTTCCTCCATCTTTCTTTTGCTGGGCATGGAATTCTAAGGTTATGCACATGTTTTTCTCTTCAGCATTTCACTCAATTCTCTTTTACCTAAAAAAGAATTTTTTGCATCACCAAAAATCCCAGGGCCAAAGAATTAAAAATGTGTGCTCATTCAAAAAATATGTCATTGATAATTCTGAGGCAGCATTGTCTGTAATTAAATCATTCCAAATGATTGGTAAAAATGTTCCATTAAATATAGTGCAGAATAAATCAGGAAAGTATATGTAGAGAAGCTGAAACAAATGTGGATACTAAGTACATCAGAGGTAACTTTCTCAGTGGCTAAAGTGATTCTTCACACTAATTATATATCTTGCGGAAATAAAGATTCATCATCAGCTAACAAATGAAATAGATGGTTCTTCTAGACAATATCCTACGGCCGGTAGCTAAAATGACCTCCACAATAAACAATTATAGCATATACTCTCACATAATATACTACTAACATTGCTGTAATTTGAGACTACACATTTACTCTGAGGAATAAAAGAAATTATAAATTACATAATTTTCTTCCTCAGCCCTCGGGCCTCTGACACAGCCTCCAATTTGTAGTCTGATTTGTGAAACAGTGCAGGAGCCTCCGCATTTTTTTAGAAGTTGTACTTCTGGCCTCAGTGTACAGAAAAGTCAAGGAACTTTAAACACATCCATAAACATCTCAAACGCGTTTAACTTTTTCCGCCACCTTGTTCTTATTTTCGGTTTGGAGGGTCTGGGTCGCAAGTGCTGAAGCTGGTGCCCACGAGAAGTCCGAGTAAGGGCAGCTCAGGGAGGTCCCACCCGTTCAGAATCTGCGACCCGGGGCCTCCTGTGGCGCCCTATCTCAGACCCAAGCAAAAGCCGGGACTGCGAGACTCGCGGAGGTGCGAAGGCCCTGGACACAAGGAGAGAGCGAGAAAAACACCACTGAAAGCCCGGCCAGGGCCACATCGACCGTCTGCCAGGCTTCGGGCGCACCGCCCAGGGCCAGCAGGGTTCCTGGTCGTCCTGGTAACCAGCCTGAGGACGCGCGTGCGCACGCCAAACTCCCTTACACGTGAGGCCGGGCCGGGGGCGGTGCCGACGAACGCTCCTACCGCCCCGTCGCCCCACCCCCCTCAGCGCCCCGCCCTCCGAGCCCCTGCCGCCCTACTGCGTGGGGGTAACTCACAACTCCCACCCCTTTCAGCTCTGCTTTCCTGCGACTGGTCCCTTTCGCCACGTGCCCTCCTGGGCGCTCCCCCAGCGACCCTTTCCAACTGTCCGTTGGAAGCTGCAGTAAAATGTCGTGAGGGGCGCCGGCGCTTTACGGCTGCCTCTCCCAGACTGGAGCCCCGGATCGCCCACCGCCGTCCGCCGTGTCTCTGAGAGAGTCGGCCCTGCGGAGAACTCGAGGCCCGGCGCGCCGCTGCCCTCCCTGCCTCGCCCGTCTCGGCCCGCGGCGATGTGAGCTCGAGGAGGCAGCGGTGCCCCCTGGCCCGGGGTTGAGACGGGCGGCAGGTGCCTGTGAGGCGGGCGGGTGCCGGGGCCCGCAGGATGGAGGAGAGCATGGAAGAGGAAGAGGGGGGCAGCTACGAGGCGATGATGGACGACCAGAACCACAACAACTGGGAGGCCGCGGTGGACGGCTTCCGGCAGCCCCCGCCACCCCCGCCACCGCCGTCGATGCCAGCCGCTGCCCGAGAGCCTCCGGGGGGTCAACTGCTGGCGGTGCCCGCCGTCCCTGTGGACAGGAAAGGCCCCAAGGAGGGGCTCCCGATGGGGCCGCCGCCGCCGCCGGAGGCCAATGGGGTGATCATGATGCTGAAGAGCTGCGACGCGGCCGCCGCCGTGGCCAAGGCGGCCCCTGCCCCCACTGCCAGCTCCACCATCAACATCAACACCTCCACCTCCAAGTTCTGTAAGTCCGGCTTTTCTCCTCCCCATCCGGACGCCGAATCCACCCCCTCTTGGAGCAGCCCCGCTTTCTTTGTCTCGGGCCCGGGTCGCTCCCCCCTCCCCCTCCTCCTCCCCCCTCGTTCGGTGTCTGCGGCCAGCGCTTGAGCGGCCCTGGCTTCTTGTATTACCTGGCCTAGAGAGGCAGCCCCAAGTTCGACAGACGCAACCCTTATCACCACTGGCTATCTGTCAGCATTAGGAAGCTCTTTGCTCACTTGTCCCCGCTTAAAGTTTCACCCTCAAAGGTGAGGGGAAAATAAGGCTGCCTGGGAGTTTCGTTACGGAGAGGCCTCGAGTCCTTTTTGCAGCCGGAGAGAAAAGAAATGTGGCTGTTTGTGTTCTTGTGCTTTTAGCTAGTCTTCGTTAAACAAGGCAGGAATTTGAAAGTTGACCTGTATCTTACACCTTGTTCTTTTCCTTATATGTACACCTTTGCATCCTGCTAGGGACATGTATGAGTTGCTTCCCAGTACTGTGGGAGCTGCGACATCCTTTTTGAAGCTAATAATGTATAAAATCACTTTCCAGCGTCTATACTGATAATGAAAAGCCGTTCAGCATGTGCCCAAGCCCAAGATTCTGTTGCCTGTTGAACTTTATGTTATCGATTTGCCTGAATGCTCAATTGCAGGCAGAAAGATTTAAGACCAAAATCTGTTTTGTAATCCGAAACTGTTCTCAACCAGGATGTATGCTTCCATAGCTAGGAAAAGAATGTACTTTGCTTTGAGCTTTTTGGTTTTTTTTGGTGGTGGTGGTAGTGGGGTAATGAATGTGACCATCACAGTCAGGTTTTTCTCTCCTATTATTAACTGCAAGTTTTAAATGGCATCTGCTAAAGCAACTGGAGATTTTATTTCTAGTTACTAATTTTATCAAGCTCTACCAGTAATTGCCGAATTAGCTGTGCAGAGAAAGTATTGTCTTGACGCGGATATATAGTCATAACCTTACACAAATTCTTTATTTTTGTGGGAACAGCGCACAGTCTATTTGTTTGCCTTCAAGATACCGCTTTAGTCGAAGACGTTGATATGTGGGCGTGGTTGGTAAGATTCGTATGATTTCCTATTATGCGTACATGAGAATAACGTTTGTATTGTATAGTTTGTGTGCTGAAGGCTATGTTGTGAAACCAGATCTTGTACAAAGTGGCAGGGTGATTTGCCTAAAGGCTAAGGAAACTGATTTAGTGCTTAAAGTTCATTTGAAGAGTTCAAAAACAGCATAAAGTTAAGAGCAGAAATCAGTGAAACTGAGAACAAAAGAAGGCTTTGCCAAACCCAAATGATTGTTCTTTGAAAGATTAGTGAGCTAGGCAGACCTCTTATAAGATCGATCAAGAAAAAAAGATGCAAACAAAATAAAAGAGAAATGGAAAATAACTATAAATCAGATTTTAAAAAATTATGAACGACTTTAGGCTAATAAATTTGAAAGCCTAGATGAAATATATAATTCTTAGAAGACTATTAACTGTGGAAATTGGTATCTAAAGAAATATATAGCTTGAACTGACTAATATTTAATAAACTGAAATGGTAAAGACTTCCCCTTTCAAAAACTCTGGATCTGGATTCTCTTATAAATGAGTTCCATCAAACTTAAATAATACTTAACTCTTTTTTACAAGTTGATCTGGAAAATAGGAAAAGAAAAAAAATGCTAAGCTCATTTTATGAGATTAGTGAAATCTTCATTCTAAAACTAGGTAAGGACAATATAAGAAGAAAAAATTATAGCTCTATTTTACTTAGTAGCATAAAAATGAAAACCCTACACAAAATACTAGCTCATCAGATCCAACAATATGTTAAAACAATCATGATCCATGGAGTTTGTCCTAGGAATGTAGGCATGGTTCAACATAAACTTATCTATTCATGTAATTTATCTCATTAATAGATTAAAGGAGAGAAATCATGGTCGTCTCAATTGATGCCATAAAATCATTTGATAAAATCCAGCACTTACTTATGATAAAGACTCTTAGTAAGCTTGGAGTACAAGATAACTAGATAGAGTTCATTACCAGAAACCTACAGCAAATAATAACACTTAATGGAGAATTTTTAGAGACATTCACTTGAAGACTGGTAACAAGATAAGGATGCCTCCTATCACTATTACTGTTTAACATGGTATGAAAAGTCCTGGCTAATACTATAAGGGGAAAAAAATAAATTATAAAGATTGGAAGGGAAGCGATGAAACTCATTATTTGCAGATGATTTGATCACCTGCTTAGAAGAACCATTCGGGTCAAGAGAGAAACTATTATAACTAGTAAGAGTTCAGCAGGGTTGCTGGATTTAAGATCAACTTAGAAAAATTAATAACATTTACTAAACTAACAACAAACAACTAGTAAAGGTAATTAAAAGTAAATATTGTATGTAATAATAGCAACAAAACTGTAAAGTCTCTAGTATTTAACCCAAGAGTACACAGACCTTTAGGGAGAAAACTTTAAAACTTAGATAAGGAAGTAGAAGAGGATCTATGTAAGTGGTACAACTTTCCATTCTCTTGAATCAGATTACTTATTATTATGGGAATGTCAATTTTCTCCATTTTAATCTATAAATTCAATTTACATGTCATGGAAATGACATTTGGTTTGTTTGACAAACTCAATAACCTAAATATAAAATTTACATGAGGGCTGGCTGCTTAGCTCAGTTGGTTAGAGTGCAGCCTTGTAATACCGAGGTCACAGGTTCGGATCCCCCACCAGCCAGCTGCCTAAAAAATAAAATAAATTTATATGGTGTGTGGAATAAAGTTTGTGAAAAGCTAAATGAGTCCTAAAGATTTGTTTTGGGAAGGGGGCTTGCCTTAGAAGTTAAGGTAATATATCAAGGCTGTAGTAATAAAAACTGGTATAAGTGAAAGAACAGAACATGGGAACAAATTGGAGGGCAGAGATTTACCCATATAAATACACACACACACACACACACACACACACACACACACACGAGCTTAAGATAAAGGTGGCATCATGAATGTTGTTAGTGAAGGTGGCTCACTACATGGAGGAAAAACAACATCATAAACAAGATGGACTCTAAATGAATTAAAGATTTAAGTGTGAAAAGAAATACTATAAAGTTAATAGAAAATGTTGAAGAAGTTCTTTCCCTGTGGACAGGGAAGGACTTCTTAAGGCTTCAAAACCTTATACAGGTGAGAAATTAATGACTTTGAATATATAAAAATTAAGGATTTTCATTCAGCAAAAGACATGAAAGGATGAGAAGATATTTACAGTGCTTAAAATTAAGAGATTAATATCTGACTAGACAAGAGTCTGTACGTCAATAATAAGAGGGTAGGCAAAAGATAATAATAAGTAGTTTTGGAAATCCTAACAAGCATAAGAGATGAAATTATTAATAATCAGACATGCAAATTAAAACAGTAATGGAATATCTTTTTTCACTTATTAGTTGACAAAAATTAGAAGGGTGGAGAGTGCCAACTGTAGGTGGGGATATGAGAATGTAGGAAAATGCATACTTGCTGGAAGGAATAACAATGTAGTGGACTTGTGAGATGTTGAGATGCCCATAGTTTCTGTGGTCCAGATAATGAAAGATAGCTGGAGTAGTGATCTAGCCCTGAGCTGTGACAGTGGAGGTATGCTCTGGGTTGTAAGGAGAAAACAGCTTCTGCTAGTCTCTGTTCTTGGAAAAGAGGAAAAAAAAAAGTATTTGTTAGCTTTACAGATACATGCTTAGGTTCCAGGGAAGGTGATTTGTCCCAGTGAACAGACCATATGTGGAACAGCAGCTACAATTGGAGTCACCACTCGATTTGATTTGCTATAATCCACAGTTATTCTCTTAGACCAATCTCTGCTCTGGCCAAATGAGTTAGTAAAATCGGATTGTCATACACTTATCGTCACGGTATCTTTCAAGTGTTTGAAGTATAGTTCTTTGTAGTTCCCATGATGTGCTGTCTGTTGCTTTGGGTTTATTATTTTGGTAGGAAAGGGCACACCTAGGGGATTTCACTTGGCCCTTCCTTCGCTGGTAACCCTGATTCCTGTGTGTTTAGGAACTGGGGAAATTATACGGTGGGACCACCGTGAGATAGATTGAGGCCTAAACACCATTTGCCACGTGATGTCCATAAGCTTCTCATCTGACTGGTTTACCGGTGACATTCTGGTCCCTGGTGGTTAGTATCAGCTTAGAGCCAGTGTTGAGTAATTGTTGAAAAGTCTGAGTGATTTCCGTTTCTCAAATGCACAGTCTTATCTTTGTTTCTCTCTATTTAATATATTCATTTTTTTCTGGCTACCTTTATTTATTTATTTTTAATTTATAAGAAAATGAAATGTATTTCTTACAGTTTAGAGGTTGGGAAGTCCAAAGTCCAGGGAACATGTCTGGTGAGAGTCTTCTTTGGTGGGGGCTTTACAGCAGTGCAGGGGTCACACATGGCTGAAAATGGTGGATCAGAAAGAGAAACAGTTCCTCTCATGTGCTCTTCTTTTAAAGCCCTCAGAACCATGCTCCTGACTACCATTATTAATCCATTCACCATGGCATGGTCCTACAATCTAATCAACTGTTCAAGGTCCCACCTTTCAATTACCATAATAGGATTTCCTACCCTCAACAATTACAGTGGGGATTAAATTTTGGGGGGACATTCAACCCAAGGCAGTGAATAAAGAATATTTGGTAAGCGCATTCCTGTTGATAACTTGTCTTATCTAAGGTTGTTTCTTTATTCATTATTCAGCACCCTTAGAATCCATTCCCACATGTATTTCCAGGTTTCTGCCAGTAATAAGGTATTAAAGTCCTATAGTTCATTTGGAATGTAAGCTATCTCCTGTTCATGTAGGTTTGGTAACTTGTTCCCCTGGGAAATCTGATTCTAGTTGGGGGGTCTAGAAGCAGCAAGGGCTGATTTAGAGGTAAGGCATGAGAGAACCTCCTGTGAGAGTTTTCAGATAATATCATAGCAGGGTCAAGTAAAGTTAGTCTCATTTTAAGGAGGAGGAGTGCTTCTAGTCAAGGAAGGTTTATTGAGTTTTGTGAGGTCAGGGTTCTCAGGTTGATTAGACTCTACCTAACTGGTACTATTTTGGGTCTCAGGGACCTGCTATTTCACACTCAATTAGTACCCTTACATTTACTTAAGAGATCTGTCTAGGCTTTGAATTAAATTCATATGGTAATTCTATACCTTCAGGATCATTCTATTTCTGATTTTTGGGTATATCAACCTGATGTCTATAAGAATTAAGAGATTCTTTGAGGGTAGTTGTGAATACTCTTTGGTCCTCTGTTCATTGAGCTAATCATTTTCTTTAAGCTTTCCACTGTTGTCAGATCAGACAGCTCACTCCACATTCCTTGTATTTCTCATTTCCATCATAACTACTAAAGCTGTCTGTCAGTGTTTCCTTCAAGAATAACTTTATTCCAGATTCCACAGGTGATAATTTAACTCTTTGCTACTCTATGCCATGTACAGCTAGAATTATGGTTTCCAATCAACTAGATCAGAAAACCAAAGCCAGCTTCCTAACTTCTGAGAGTCTGTTTTCCTGTGATTACTCTAGTACCAAATACTTTATCAGTCACAGGTCACAGGTCAGTACAAGAAACTGCTCTTCATATGTTGAAGCAAGAAGGGATATAATACTGGAAACTAGGTGCTTTTGTAAACCATTGGAAAGGTTGGAAATGTAGAAATCTTCAGCAAGGCTTCTCCACTAAAGCTGCCTTCCAGAGAGCAGGCTGCTGCCGTTGCTGCCTTCTTACATCATCACAACTGCCTTCTTCATCCCTGATGTTGGTGACCAGACACCGGAACTTGGAGTTTGGCTGTCACAAACTCTCACATCTCTAGCTTTACTTTGCATAACTACCAGCATCAATAATATGTCCTTTGCCTTAATTTGGCCTTCCAAATCTCACTCAAATTCATCTCATTGGTGGAATCTAATTTAGAAAATGTAATTATTTAATTTAGTTTTCCATTCTGCATTGGTGAGTTTTCTGTGAAAATAACCCCCAAATCTCAGGAGTTTACAGGACAACAAATGTTTGTTTCTTGCTCATGTTACATTAGTGGCTAAGAGTTGGCAGTGGCTCTTCGTACGTCATCACATTCTGGAGAGCAGGCAAGTCTTTTCTGGATCCTGCCATTCTTGGCAGAGGCAAAGAGAAGAGAGTGGACAGAAACACATGATGGCTTTTAAAGCTTCTGTTCAGATGTAGCATATGCCACATCTGCTCATATTCCAAATACATAGAACATAATAGAATGGTTCCCTGAATGTGTTGGGGAGGGGACATGTGGGCTGGCGGTGTGAAGATAGAAGGTAGTGAATGAACGGGGGAATCTTGTGCTGACTTATGATGTGCCACAATCTGAGGATACTTACTAATGCAACCTGATGCACCAGTGGTTCTCTCCCCTAGATGAACAAAAGCGTCACAGTATTTGAAATTGAACTCAGCAAAATTCTTCTTCCTATTTTTTTTAAATTAACTGATTCAGAAGTGTTCACCGATTTTATTAAATTCTAAATAAAGTTTCCCTTTAATAGTTCAGGTCCTATCTGTCGGTTTGCACGTGGGTTTATTATTTTATAAGTGGATCACCTGGATATATTCAGATCTTAAGATATGCACTGTTTAGGGCTGAGCCCGTGGCGCACTCGGGAGAGTGCGGTGCTGGGAGCGCAGCAGCGCTCCCGCCGCGGGTTCGGATCCTATATAGGGATGACTTGGGCACTCACAACGCTCACTGGCTGAGTGTGGTGCGGCTGGTCTCAGAAAGGACCAAAAAAAAAAAAAAAAGATATGCACTGTTTGCAGCATCTGTGGTGGTTGTTGGGTGTCTTCTTGTTTCCCAGCTTAGTGAAGGTTGTGGTGCAGTGAGCATCACTGTGATACTGATCCATTAGCCGAACTTTAAGATCTTACTGGGGACCTTGCATTGCAATTTTGATATGTACTGCACAAAATGGCACTGATGAAACTGTAAGAGAAAGCCATTCGAATGTTTGTGTAAGCCCCAGTCCCAAATCCCTAAAGAAAATGAATGCTGTTTTCTTCCTCTGTAAACTGTAACTGTAAGCTGTAGACCATATGTAATCACATTGCAAACTGTTAAGCACTATATAAAAATTTATTGTTGATATCCTTTTGTAGTATGTTTTGGTAGCGTAAACTGGCCTTCTATTTTTCTTCCTACTTTTACAGACATTTGGCTACTAACCTCTATATATAGAGTTGCATAGATCTGTAATGTGTAGTTGCAGGTGTTCTGATTAGACATCTGAATGGCATTTTATTCAACAAGTATTTATTTATTGTATGCCAAGGTATTATTTTAGCTTCTGGTAATGAATGAGACACAGTTTATTGTGGGAGTGATGGAGAGGCAGATAATTATGATACATTATGATTAAATGGTATAATAAAGTTACGTATGTACTTGGTAGCATAGAGGGGAGATAATCTTTATGAAAATGAATAGAAGTTTGCCAGCAGGATGGAGGGTGGGGGTGGGGGAAAGTTGGACTCAAAGAGATTTCCTTGCAGATGGAGCAGCCTGTGCCAAAGACCCAGAGTTGAAATTATTTTTGGAACACAGGGTGTGAGGAGGGAGTGGCACATACTAAACCTGGATAGAGGGAAAGGGCTAGGTAGTGAAGGAAAATTTGGTAAAATTTGTCTTAGTGTGTTAATTTAGATTAGAGAGCGAGAAAGGAGGCCTAGAGACTAGTTAGGGGGTTGTAATTATTGTAATCTAGACAGTAGATGAAGGCCTGAATAAATAAAGCTTTGGAAGGGAGGAAGTGTCAGATTTTGGAGATATTTAGGGACTACAGTCTACAAGATCAGGGGGTTAGGGAGGGAGGACGAAGACTGAAGATTGCTGGTTCAGATGACTGCCTTTGACCCAGATGTGGAAGGAGTAAAGGTGTGAGTGTGTATGTGTGTCTGACCGCCTCCTTTAAGGAGTCTATGGAACATTCAGGTAGAGAAGTCCAGAGGCAGTTGGTAGATCCTCAGCTTTCTAAAAATTTCCTGTGCCTTAGAATATTAGAAATCCTGAAACAAAAATTTAATTTCAGTAGATTTGTTTTTCCATTTCTGAGGATTTGGTATTCACCAAACTCTTTGGACTTAAAAAACAACAAAACTTTGTTCTTATTAAAATAATGAAGGTTTATAGTTTAAAAACTAACATTGTGTGAAAAGACACAACAAATCTCCACCGCCCACACCCTTCACCCATTTCCAGCTCTTCCTGTAACCCACATCGATTATCCTCCTCACATGCTGAACTTGTAGCTCTTGACCTTTTCATCTATGTCCTATCATAACATGTTCATTTTAGGAACTCTGTCAAAAGTTAAAGTGTGGTGTTGTAATTGTAGAACAGTGTCATGCAGTAACTATTCTAAAGGAAAATAAATCTCAATGTTGCTGGTAGGCCATAGCAGCTAGTTTTCAGTTTTTTAAGATAGTAGTGATGAAGGAAGTTTCAACTATCCTGTCACATTTCCTCAAGTTGAAGATCTCAATGTTGCTGGTAGGCCATAGCAGCTAGTTTTCAGTTTTTTTAAGATAGTAGTGATGAAGGAAGTTTCAACTATCCTGTCACATTTCCTCAAGTTGAAGAATGTATGGATTTCTAAGCAGTAAAACAGTAACAGAATATATTTCCTACACAAGTTTTAAAATGTTTTGGGGGAAGAGCCACTTCATTTGAAGGAAGGCAAAGCAAGTTATAGTATTTCATATAGTCGGTATGTTGCAAGCCTTATCTGGACCAAAATGTTTTCTTGTTGAGGGTATGGAGTGGCTGGTGGGCACAGGACCTTTAAAAAAATCTCTTAACGAGGACTTATAAAAATAAGACATCATTGTTATCCAGTTATTTGTTTATTGCGTGAATGCAACTTAATGTTTACATAAATATTTACATGAATATAATATTATGAAGAATGATCACAGAAGACATTTTGAATAGTCCACAGTGTTAAAATTGAATTATGCATCCCACAAACTCTAAAACTTAGAAACTTCCCAAACGAACACCTAAAGCACACAACTTCTAAAAGGCTTTATTTAGCCTACTTTATAAACAATTGCTTAACATTAGCTGCCCTCTTCTATTGGCAAATCAAAGTATACCTGAGTAGGTGGTACAGCTTTTGATTTTTTCTTTTTATAAGGAAAAGATATTTAAAGTATTTGGTAAGTTCTTTTACTATTTTTTTTTTTTTTAAACTGGCCCTTTCTTTTAGCAGTAACTAAGTAGTATGTGTCCTTTGCCGGTATCAAGTTATTTTCCTTTTGCGAAAATATTAGTTGGGATTTTATTAAATATAAAGATTAACTCCCCATTTATTTATTCGAGTACAGTACCTTGTTCTGATTCTGATTCTCCTCTTCCACTTTGACCATTCCTTTTCATTATTTGCGGTGCCTTCCCTCCCATTCAGCAGATTTTGTTACTGGCCTTCAACTTCTCACTGTCGAGCACTTGAAAGAGTTGAGCCATCTCCTGTGCTGGAGGGAGCAGAACATTCTGCCAGAATATTGAACCAGATTTACAAGATTGTTATTGATAGCTGGGCACACTGTAGTAATAAGAAGTCATAATTTTCCTTTTAGATAACATATACTAACTAGAGTTAAATAGATAACCCAGAGCTCTT
This sequence comes from Galeopterus variegatus, assembly GCF_000696425.1. Classification (NCBI taxonomy): domain Eukaryota; kingdom Metazoa; phylum Chordata; class Mammalia; order Dermoptera; family Cynocephalidae; genus Galeopterus; species Galeopterus variegatus. The sequence continues at coordinate 100,887 of NW_007728103.1, read as the reverse complement.
TTCTCCTAGTCTGTTCTATCTAGTAGTAATTAATTATAGTTAATCTAAAAAGTCATTATATTTCAGACATAATTTAGCCTGTTAAATTTTGCTTATTTTATTTTATTTTAGGCCACAAAACAAGTCTTAATACATTTTAAAAGACTAAGAACATAGAAAATGTGTTCTCTGACCAAAATAACAGAAGGAGATTTAGAAAATTCACAAACGTGTGAAAATTAAATAACTCTTTCCTAAATAAACAATGGGTAAAAAGAAAAATCACAGGGAAATTAGAGAATACTTTGAGATAAAAATCAAAGCATAACATACCAAAATTTATAGGATGCAGGGCTCACGGAATGCTTAGAGGAAAATTTATACCTGTAAACACCTATCTCTTTTTTTTTTTTGTCCTTTTTTTTGAGACTGGCCGCACCGTGCTCAGCCAGTGAGCGCACCGGCCATCCCTATATAGGATCTGAACCCACGGCGGGAGCGCTGCTGCGCTCCCAGCGCCGCACTCTCCCGAGTGCGCCACGGGCTCGGCCCCACCTATCTTAAAGATAAGAAAAATCTCAAATCAGTAATGTAAACTTCTACCTTAAGAAAATAGAAAAAGAAGAGTAAACTAAACCAAAAGCAAACATAAGTAGGAAATAACAAAGATTATAACAGAAATATATGAATTAGGGAATTAAAAAAAAACAGTAGAGAAAATCATCAAAACTAAAAGTTGATTCTTTAAAAAGATCAACCAAACTTGCAAACCTTTATCTAGATTGACCAAGAAAAAAAGAAATTACTAAAATCAGAAATAAAGCAGGAGTGGGGCCGGCCCGGTGGTGCACTGGATGGTGCGCCGCTTGGGAAGAGCGGCGGCGCTCCCGCCCGAGGGTTCGGATCCCACATACAGACCGGTTCCCGCTCACTGGCTGAGCGAGGTGCGGGAGCAGCACCGAGGGTTGCAATCCCGTTGCCGGTCCCCGGTCCGGTACGGGGGCAACACTGAGGGTTGCGATCCGTTGCCGGACATGGAAAAAAGACAAAAAAAAAAAAAATAAAAAAAAAATAAAGCAGGAGCATGGTAGAGCAGTTGTTTCTTGTATTACTCTGGAGTGGGCTTTGAGAGATGTCTTCTTTTTCCAGTCTGCTGGTGACTCTTCTTGTGTCACTGCAGTCCAGTGTCTGGTGGGCCACCTGCATGGTGGCTGTGGCTGCTACTGTGGCATTGAGCTGCTTTTGCAGCAGCCGTGGCTGGGGTAGTGACTGTGAAGGGCGACCTGCGTGGAAGTGGATTTTGGTGTGCTCCTTGCCTGCTTCCGGGCAGGGATGCTGCCCTTGGCTCCTGCTGGGTACCCTGGGTGTGCTCCATTTCTTGCCTGTTTCTGGGCAGAGGGGACTGCTGTCAGCTCCTGCCTAGGACCCTGGACATGCCGTCTATTTTGTAATTGTCAATACGATATTCTGAAAGAGTCGATACTAAATGAAGGTGGCTTTTTTGGTAGGGAGAAAAGGGATATGGAAGAGTAGAACTGAGTGCTTGATATGAAAACAGAGCTGCCCTTTTAATATTTTCATTTTGACTCTCCAGTTCAAGTTGTTGAGAATAGACAAACCGTGTTATTAGCAATCGAGAAAAAGAGGAACACCTAAGTGAGCCTTGGCTGTCCTGCAGTACTGAAGTAATAGTATTAGATTGTGGCTCTCGGACTTTAGCAGACCTAAGAATCACCTGGAGGGTTCATTAGATTCCCTGTGTCCCATCCACCCCCAGAGTTTCTGATTCAGCAGGTCTAGGTTGGGGCCTGACAGTTTGTATTTGCAACACGTTGCTAGGTGATGCTGCTACTGCTCTGGATATCACACTTTGAGAACCACTGATAGAAAGTATTGATCAGTCTTTGCAGTAAACCAGTTATGAATTAATAATACTTACTGTAATTTTGGAGTTTATCCTTCCCTTACAAAACAAAGAAATAACGAAAAAACTCCAAAAGAGCTAATTCTAAAAAAGGGCTAACTTGGTTTGCTTTAGCCTGTGTGAATTCAAATAAGGTTTAAGCTTTATTGCAAAACAACTAACAAGTAGTATGCCTTGGATTGTTTTTCTATTATGCATTTATTTTGACTCACTAAATTAATTTCACAGACTTTTATTGAGTGCCTACCATGTGTCCTGTACAGCTGTTTAGAGTTGGGACTCTAGCAGTGAATTCCTTTTCAGTGGGGCTGATGTCTAGTTTGAGGGAGATAAACAATAAACAAATAATATGTCAAGTTTTGTTTAGATTTTTTAAAAAAAATGAGGGTTGATCATATTTATTCCTGCCTGGTATATTTATATACCTCTCGTAGTTTTCTGTTTATTAGCAACCTGATAATAATTCCTGAACCTTATATTCTAGCTATTTCATGTGTTTTACACTTTCATTGTATTTTAGTAAAGTTCAGTTAAGCTCCTTTCTCAGTAGGATTTAGGCTGTATGAGCGTGTTACCTAATAAATACGTGTTTTTAGGTTTAAGCCTTGTGACATGTTTTGAGGCTTATACAAAGGTGTTTAAAGTTTTTGAAGTTGAATCTCTCTAGAGGGCACATGCATTCTGCTGCTCACTGAAGCTCTTATGACTATTTTATTCTTATAATAACTGCTTTACTTTTTATATTACTGGTCTGGCCCTTATAGGCGTTTAGGTTCATGTGCCTTCTTGAAACAGCTTAAAAAGTAGTACATTATTTCCCAGCTGAAAAATTTAACGTAGATAAAATTTAGTAATTTAATGGTAATTTCATTTTTGTTTAGGTTCCATGCTTTAAATTTGGTTCTTATTTGCTGCTTCTGTAGCAGGTCTCTATTCTGTACTTAGAGCTGCAGGACTTACTTCTTAGTTTCTTTTTCTTCCTCCTTCATATCTTTGACTTGGTGATTCGATAAAGTGTGAAGGCTGTGCTTGAAAAGTAGGTAGGAGTGCTCCCCAACTGCAGCCTTAGGGTGTGGCTTATTAAACTAAGCAGTTGAAGAGCCCATGGGATTGGTATGCTAGTTCTTGGCTTTAGAACTCTTGCAGTTTTCTTTTTGAGCATGTCACTTACCTTCTTCAAGTTTCAACTTTTTGTATAGACCAAGTATATGATGTAGTTTAGGTTGATACATTAATACAGGATTCAATAACCCAAAATCTCATCATGAGAATGTAATTTACTTTTTGGTTTTCTTTGAATCCTTCTGATTACTACATAAGCAGAAAGATAGTATTTTGGAGCTAGTGTGTAACACTTTCAAACATCTGCCAATCTCCTTTTTTAACAGAGAAAGCAAACTTCAGGCTAAAAACCTTTGGCAGGCAGTGGGACTGAGCTAGAATTGAATAACACTGTTTTTATTTCTATATTGTCTTCTGTTTAATGGCAAGTGACACAGCATTTCTATTTTTGATAGATTCCTTTTTCTTTTTTTAAGGCAGAAGTAATTTTAAATGCAAGGGGGTGACTCTAGGAAGCCCTTGTAGGGGAGTTAGGGAAGTGGGAAAGGGAAAGTAAGGAAGCTAGTGAAGTCAGTAACCTCTGTGGGCAACTGGAGCTCAATCCCAGTCAGTGTAGGACCTGTGCCTTAGAGTTATCTCACCTGAGAACAGGAGGAGCTACTGGGGTAAAGGCACCAAACCCTCAGCAGTCATTGATTGAAGGTAGCTCTGAGCATGTTAATTCTCCAGAATATCCGACCCACCCCTCCTGTAGGCAGAGCAAGCTCTGGCAGCTAGACAGAACACTGAGACAGAGGAGCTACTGGGGTAAAGGCACCAAACCCTCAGCAGTCATTGATTGAAGGTAGCTCTGAGCATGTTAATTCTCCAGAACATCCGACCCACCCCTCCTGTAGGCAGAGCAAGCTCTGGCAGCTAGACAGAACACTGAGACAGGTAGTCATAGGTGTTAACAGTTGGCCTTTGTGGACAGGGTAGATGGATGGGACACCAACAGATATCTACTACACTCCCAGACAAGCTAAGCTTTTCCTGTAGTCCTTTTCATCTTAATAAACAACAATCCCATCCTTTGGTGTTCAGGCCAAACACTTTGCAGTCATCCTTGGCCCTTCTCTCACATCTCATATCCAGTCCATCAGCAGATCTTTTTTTTTTTTTTTTTTTTCTTTTTTTTTTTTTCCGTGTCCGGCAACGGATCGCAACCCTCAGTGTTGCCCCCGCACCGGACCGGGGACCGGCAACCCTCGGTGCTGCTCCCGCGCCTCACTCAGCCAGTGAGCTGGAACCAGTCTGTATGTGGGATCCGAACCCTCGGGCGGGAGCGCCGCCGCGCTTCCCAAGCGGCGCACTATCCATTGCGCCACCGGGCTGGCCGTTCATCAGCAGATCTTATTGGCTGTATCTTTAAAACATATTTAGAACCTGACGTTTCCTCATCTTCCTCAGTGCCACTGCCTGGACATGCCCTACCCCATCATCTCATAGCTTCCTAATGTTTACTGTCAACACAGCAGCTGGAATGGTCCATATAAAACCTAAGTCAGATCCTGTCACTCCTCTGTTCAAAACCTTCCAGAGGCCCCCATCTTACTCAGAGTAAAAGTTAAAGTCTTTATAATTGCCCACAAGGTTCTACGTTGTCTGACCTCCTCCTACCTTGTGTGAGTGTGTATATGCATTCGTGTTCACATGTGTGCATGTGTAGTTCTTTTTGTCTTTAGTCTTCATCTGCTAAAAACACTCCTTCCCATTCCTTTCAGTGTGTGTTATGTGATTCATTTGTAAATTAGATTTGTCACAGTTTGCATTCCATCTTTACCACTACAGTGTATTTGATTTTTTAAAATTTATTTTTTATTTTTATTATTGAATCATAATTGATTATACATATTTTTGGGATTCAATGTTGACATATGTTGATCGAATCAATATTATTAATGTGTATATTGCTATAAATCATACTTATTCTTTATGCCCCTTGTCCAATCTCTCCCCATCCCCCTCTCCCTCCCCCCTCCTACCACTGATAACCCTAGATTTCTTCTCTCCCTCTGAAAGAGTAATGGATACTCTGTTGATTTGATGCCTAGATGATCTGTCCAATGCTGAAAGGTGTGTTCAGGTCCCCCCATATAATCACAGAGCAGATGCTTCTTCCGTCACTGTGGAATGGGCTTTGTGGAGAGAGACATCCTATTCTTTTCTTTGGTCTCTACTGGTGTCTCTACTTGTATCATTGCACTCCAGTGGCTGGCGGATCATCTGAGTGGTGGTTGTGACATGTAGCCACTTTTGCAGCAGCTGTGGTTACTGTGGTGGCGGTGGTGGGCCACCCACATGGAGATGATGTTTTTGGCATGTTCCTTAGTGCTGGTGGTGTGCCTGGGTGTCTGGTATATAGTAAATTCACTTTATGTTGTAGAGTTCTGTTGGTTTTGATAAATGTAGGAGTGGTGTATCCACTACTACAGTTCCACAGAAAACAGTTCATTGCCCTAAAAATTTTCCCATGCTACTCCTTTATACATAATCCTGGTCCCCAGCTTCTAGCCGCTGGCAACCAGTGATCTGTTTTCCTCCCTACAGTTTTTACCTTTATTAGTGTCATATAAGTGGGACTCTTACAATATGTAGCCTTTTGGGTCTTGTTTCTTTAACTTAACAAAATGCATTTAAGATTATACCATGTTGTGTGAATCAAGTTCATTCCTCCAGTGTTCTTTAGAATAAATTTAAGTAAAAACAAAAGTGAATTGGTTTGAAGAAAATATTGAATAAGGATGATATAGGTGGTATATAGTTAGAAAAAAATATTGAACCTGAGTGACTAAGGTTTGGAGATCAGTAGTGTGATAGAAAAATGCTGGGAAAGGCTTTGCTTTACCTTGTACCTTTGCCCATAATTAGCCATATATTCTTGGGGAAGTCATTTAGCCTCTCTGCTTCTCAGTTTCTTTTAAAACATACAGTAAAATACCAGATCTAGTGGTTGTTAGTTCCTCTCTCCTGAGGTAACTATGGTTCATAAGACACAGGGTATTGATGGGTTCTTTGGGTAGGTGTTTTTAAACATTAGCATTTCATTGCTTTGAAACAACTGTCATCCTGCCCCAGATTTCAAAGTTGTTAGGGCCAGCTGTTTTAAATGCTTTATAAACCTGTAGTGAAGGAGGGAGTAAGAGCACATCAATAGTAATGAGGTAAGCCTTCAATGTAAGCCTCCAGTCCATTGACTTTTTCCTGTTTGGCTTATCAAGTTTAAAATAAGATAACAGCCTGAGTTAGAGTTGTAGTAATGTCTGAGAGGTACTGATGGTACCAAAAATCTTAGCAAGTTTTCTAGAAACTTCTTTTGTGACTATAGCATTTGGACCTTAATCCACATAGTCCTATCCTAAGGTAGATTTTCTCCAGGATGTCTATAGGTTTGGCTGTTGGTGTTTTTAGTTTCCCAGAACCTTACTATGGTTCACTGATAGGCCATTTTGTCACATAATTGAGTGTGTTTTTGAGGATCAGAGCATGTTTGATGACAGAAGCTTACAGAAAAGCAGGAAGGAAACCAGTGATATTTGCTTATTTATTTTTTAAAGATGGACCAATTTGTAATAATTCCTTTTAAAACTCATGATTTGTGGCTGTTTACTATTCCTGTCCAGGTTGCTTTTTTTAAAAATGGAAATGGGATAGTAAGGGGATGGAGTGGCAATATAAAATCAGAAGAGTAAGTGAAAGGAATTTCACTGAGAGTGCAGAATTGCTACGATTTGTATTTATATGTGGCACATAGTAATATTTATTTTACTTTTTACTTTTAGTAATGAATGTTATAACTATTGAAGATTATAAGAGCACATACTGGCCAAAATTGGATGGTGCCATAGATCAACTTTTAACCCAGAGTCCTGGTGACTATATCCCCATATCCTATGAACAGATATACAGGTAAGTCAAGGTTTAATTTGCCTGGATTTAAAAGGGTATATTGAGGTTCAGGGCAACTTATGAATTATGATAGCATGCATGCATGTAATATATGATACACAAAGTGAGGCTGTCTAAATATTTATATATTCCATACTTGTGGATTAGAGATTTAATTTATACTTTTTGATTCAAAAGTGGTTTTCAAATCAAGATAGAGTAGACCATACTCCATTAGACCTTCTCCCACTTCGGCCTGCCACCTCTGCAATACATAGTGCAGAAACTATGGAGGTCAATGAAAAAAGCAAGAATGACTGAAGTACCAGTGTGAAAATATGTATTCTTTTTTTTTGATTTGAATGGGTGTTGAAAATACGTATTCTTAATCTCACAAGGAGACCCTAGTTTAATCTGTTAAAGTTTATTGACACACAATTCTAACCGTTTTTGATTATTTTGTTTCCCAGCTCCTGGTAAATGGAAGCAGCAGATTAGGAATTGGGGTGGGATATGGGATCAGCACAGTGACAGGAGGAGGAAGTGACAACTGTGTTGTTCTACACAACTGATGTACAAAGAGGTTGCATTGCAAACATTTTTGTGAGTTAGAAACTTTCTATCGATTATCACTCTCTCTTCCTTATTTTGACATTCATTTAAAAAAGAGCAGGAGAGAACCTGGTGTAAAAGTAGTTACCATATTCAGACCCTAGATTATCGTCTAATATTATATTATCTAGTACTGATTAAATGGGTAACAGGGTATGCAAAAGAGATTATTAGTAGTTGGTGGTAATATCTTTTCCATCTGCACACTGATTGGGGGAGGTTAAATTTTTATTTAAAAGTTGTGATTAGTCACTTTTTTAAAGTCTTTATTTGATCAGTGGCTATATATCAAAAATGTGCTTTAACAAACTCAGACTGTGCTAAATGCTTCACCATTAACTTGGGTTTTATGGAGTTTTGTTTGTTTGTTTTTACAGTTGTGTGTATAAATGTGTATGCCAGCAGCACTCGGAACAGATGTATAGTGATCTGATTAAAAAGATAACTAATCACTTAGAGAGAGTCTCAAAGGAGCTGCAGGTAAAGAACTGATTGCACTGATTTTCGCTTCCTTTGGTTTTGCTGACTGGTTGGAATTAAACTATTTAATATTCATTTGGAAGCATGTTAATTTGATTATGATATAAATTTATAAGTTTTCTAGATGAATGTTGACGAATCTTCTAACCTTTGGAATATATTATTAGTTTGAAAATTTGACATAAATTGTGGAAATTTATAGGTTGAGTATATTTTATACCGTAATTGATTCCATTTATCACTGTCGATATTTTTTATTTAAACCTTATTTTTTTCTATTAACTTCAATATTTGGTAACTTTTATAATAGAAACATATATGTATATTTTAAACTGTTTTCTGGAACTTACATTATTGTCTTTGAGGAGTGTTTTGCCTACTAGTTTCTGATACTTGCCAATATAAACAACTGAAGTCAACACTATAAAGTGTGACTTTATAAACCCCCTGTAGCTCTAAAATCCCAGCTCTAAAATCTAAGGCAGGTTGCAGAAAATATTTTGTGCAAGGGAGCACTTGGCCTCTTGATCTCCACCCTCCCCTCCCCACCTTAGTAAAGCTTCCAGTGCTTGAAGGTCAAGTGCTATCTTTATGCCAGGGCCAGATCCCATTCTAGTTCTGGTATAGAAGTAACATGATGTCTAAAAAAGTCACTCAGCAGTAGATGCCCAGTGTCCACACCACAATTAGGAAGTACTTCAATAATTCTTAAATAACCAGTTTCTAGCAATTGCGGGAGTATGCTTGAATATTGTTCCTCACATGCCTTGTGGTCTCAGGTTTCTTAATCTTGTTTACCACAAACAGTTGTTGCATTAAGTAGCTTTTTAAAAAAAATTGTAACCAGAGCTATGTTTTATCATAGTCAAAGATATGCTTTTCCTGTTGTTAGTGTAAATTGTTTTCATCATTTTGTGACTAAATACAAAATCTTTATTCATTTAACAAATATATTTAGTGCCTAGGCATTGTGTATCAATTGTAGATGAAACCCAAATCTGTGCATTATAGCTTTGGATGATTTGCTTTCTAAGTTTTGACTCCACCCTCTCCCTGAATTTTCCCTTGAGTCCAGTTTATTGCCAATTCCTATTTATTTTCTCTCTCTCTCTAGACTCTATTCATATCTGTTCACTTGCCAGTATTCTAGTCCAGGTCATTATCATCTCTCAAGTGTTATACTAAAGTGCTTATCTCATCTGTTTGCTTTGCCTACTTTATTGATGTACCTTAATTTATTTAAGTAGTTTTTAATTGATGAATATTTAGGTTGCTTCTCATCCTTGGCTATTACTAACAGTACTTCAGTGAATAATCAGTCTTATAAGTAATGTCATTTACTCAGTCTGTATTCACAAACATTGTAGTAAGTTATACCCTCACCAGTTATGTATTTATCAGAGTATCTGTTTTCCCTCATCCTGCTAATACAGTGTATTATGAAACTAAAGAAACTTTCAGTTTTATGTTAATATAGGAATTATTCTTATTAAAGATTAAAATGTAGATAAAGGTGATATCTTTTTTCATGTTAGTATTTAATAAAAAAAAGTGTCAATAAATGTAAAGTTAAGACATATATAAAACAGAGACTTTAGTTTATTTTTAAAATCAATAAATGTCCCACTTTGAGTTCAGCAATATGGTCCTATAAAAAATCTTCCTTCAAAATGATCTCTTTTGTAAGGTTATAAAGTCTGTAACCCTTAATAAGTAGCAGGGTAGAAAGGTTAAAAACGTGGGACCTGGGTCTCTGATCTCAACTCTGCCTCTAAGCAGTTGTGTGTCTCTTGATTAAACATGCTAATAGCATCTTGTAAATTTTCTCGACATTAAAATGAAGTAGCTTTACTGACATATCTGTGGTTCCTTTATGCTAAGTTGTAAGATATTTTTTTCTTCTGCTTCCTGCCTGGCAAATGCTTCCTCATTCTTTTCTCAGGCTTGAACTCATTTGTGACCACCTGTTTAAGACCTTCCTGAAACTATTACACTCTTCTCAAAACAGAACAGAACAGCCTGTTGGCATATCTTCTTCTGTGGACTCACAGCATCTTAGCAATAACAACTCTGTTAAGGCAATGATTGTGTTATTGTTTCTGCTTCTGTGTCTGACTACTTCATAGGCCCTTCTTTGAGGGCAGGGACTCTGTCTTGTCTGTCTTTTTATTCTTAGTGTCTGGCACAATTGCAGCTCAGCAAATGTTTGTTGAGTGAATGCCCGGTACCAATGGAAAGAGTAGCAGAATTAGCCTAATCTTTATGTTCTGTGCATCGTTTTAGTCCGTTTTGTGTTACTATAACAGAATTGCCTGAGACTGGGTAATTTATAAAGAAGAGAGGTTTATTTGGCTTATGATTCTGGGACAGCTGTGTCTGGCACGGGCCTCAGGCTGCTTCTACTCATGGCAGAAAGTGGCAGGCAGCCGGCAGATACAAGCAGATCACATGGCGAGAGGAAGCAAGAGAGAGAGAAGGTGCCAGGGTCTTTTTAAGTAGCAAGCTCTCGTGGGAACTAATAGAGCAAGAACTCACTCATTAATCCCCCCTCACCCAGGGAGAGCATTAATCCATTCATGAGGGATCCGCCCCCATGACTCAATCAGTTTCCAACACTGCCACATTGGAGATCAAATTTCCACATGAGTTTTGGAGGGGACAACACAGCCAGACTCCATCTTGCATGCTTAGGCATTTTATTCATTCCTTCAGTGTTAACAAGTATGTGGCCTGGTGTAATCTCTATTTTATAGAGATATAAGGCAGTTTTCATGGGGAACAGAACAAGAGTTCTGAGAGTTCAGGCTTCATGAGCCAGAAATGTTTTATTTGGGCGGAACATTTTGTTTGAAGCTCTCATTTTCATAATGAAATATTGTTATGAGCTGAAACAAGAGTGTGGGATGAGTTGCATTTGGCAAATAATCAGAAATTTAGTATTGGAATTGATGAATGAATGAGTTAGACCTATAGGGCATCAGCCTCTGTCAAGGGCATTTTAAAATAGCTGCTTTTTTGTCTAGTTTGTATGTCAGAGTGACTTATTTATCTCTATCCAAAGGCATGTTCTGTTGGGGAGACTGAAGAATATTTGAAATGATGTTTCATATTCCCCAGTTACTTTTGGCGTTGATGTAAAAAAAATACTGTTTTCAGAGATTTTAAAAGGTTAATTTGTTGCATCTAAACATTTTTATATGATAGCATATTCTAACTTGCTGCCTCTTTAAAAAAAACACATTTATTTCATTTTGGAAACAATGACTTTTCCACCACTAAAATAACTTAGTCTTTTTTTCTTGCTGTTAAATTAATAAAACCACCTAACAAATAGCTAAACCCACTTTAGTATTGTCCTTGCTATTATATTTCACCGCATGTATATCTATACCTTTTTACTTACTGCTGGATTGTTTGAAACTATGACAGTATATTTTGCGCTAGTTTTTTTTAACAACCGTTCTCCTCTCCTGTCCTTAACTGCTTTCTTCTTTAAATGTGATAATGAAGTTCTATACATTTTTTCCTTATCTTCAAAACCTCAAAATATGAATTTCCAATTTTGGTTTTTTGATATAACAATGAAAGGAAATAGATGACTATAAAGAGAAAATTGGTTTACCAGTCTAGTAAATAATATTCTGATTCGTTTTGGGAAATACTGTTGAAACTTGTAAAACCACCATACTTTTGGGGAGGGCTCAGGCCAGGACCTCCAGTTGCCTGTTGAACTTGGATTTCTTCTTATAGATACCTCATTTTCATGTTTAAATCTAAATTCCTCTTCACCCAAATCAGTTTCTTTCTCAGGCTTGAGATTTCATATTCATCTTCCACTCCTTTTTTCTTCTTACCTCTTATTTCCAAGTGATAGTCAAGGTTGATGGAACACTATAGTGTCTCTTATTTCTGTCTTTCATTCCTACTGCTGTCATCTTTTTCTTTGTCATTATTGGCTTTGCCTGCAGTACTGGAGTATTCTCTTGGTTGGTTTGCCTTTCTCCTTTTCCTCACTGAATAATCTTTTAAAAACCCTAATTTCATGGGTGTAAAACCCTGTTGCCTTTCTCAATTAATCATTTGATTTCTTGGTGAGTATAAAAACTGAGCTGGTTGGTTGATTACAGGGATTCCTAGTGGGAAACCTGGTACAGCTAGCACTTTCCTATCCAAATATGCAAGGTTTTCTATTAGGTACAGCAGTAAATATATAATTATAGGACTAGATAATTTGGACCACCCCTTCTCCTGAAACAGTTACAAAAAGTAGATCAGGGAACTAACTGAAAAGTGAAAATTACAGGAACTAACTGAAAAGTGAAAATGACTGAGAGAAGAAGGAAACCCAGAGAGGGAAGCCTAATATTTGAGCCATTTCTCTACTAGAGTTACCTATTTATTCTGGAAGAGGAGGCTAATGGGCTAAGAAATTTAATAGAGCTTTGATACACTTGGTGGGGTGAGGTGATATACTTGGGGTTTAAAGCCCATCAGACTTAAATGATCATATCCCAGGAGTAATGAGAATAACAAGCTGTGCATATAGACTAGCTTTCTCAGTAGCTGAAGCCTGATTCATGATTGGATTAAGATGATCTGTATTTGCTAGTGCCTGTAGTTGCTTACCAGAAGCAAAAGTAAATTCTCTCTGGAGAAAGATGACATTATCCTAGGCAGAGATTTGGTTCCTAGGCCAGGACAATGATGTTAGAGTGGGAGGAATGGCATCAATAATACTAACCTGAATTCAGTGACCTGTTGAGGCGAGACCACAAAGGAAGAGGAAGAAAATGTTGTAATTTTTATTCTCAAATAGGGCTGAATTTACAGTAGTTTAAATGAGTATTTGTCAATTATTTTAATTAAAAGAAGTTTACTAATTACGTTTAAACCATTTTAACATAATTTGAGTAATTTTGTTGTCTTTTAAACTAAATTTATCTTGCTTTTAAGCTTAATATATAATTTGACTTTCAAACCACTTTGTAATGGAAGTTAATAGAAACTAAATCATAATCAGTCAACATTACTCAACTTTGATTTGCTCTACACAGGCGCCAGATTGCGTGTAAAAGCTTTCTTGCTGAAGTTTCGATAAACTGAGCCAGTGTCTCTTGGTGTTTAAAATCAGAGCAGGGATTGCTTTGCTATTTGTTTTTTGTCCGGAGGGTGGCAGCATAACTCAACTAGTTGTGTTGCATGTGGTCATTTGGAATTTCATCTATTTTTAAAAGGCTGTAATTTCTGTATCTGTTAATTACAAAGGGTGTTTTATAAAAAAAAAACTTTCCTTCCCCAAATATGCTATTTACTCCTTGCTAGAGTGAAGAAGATTTTAGATAATAAGAAAATTGCTTGATATCATTTCTTTACAGATTTCAAGTAAAATAAATATCATTGCTAACTGGTAAGTAGCTCTTCAGCTATGTATTCTACTGAAAGTTTTTCTGAGTAAGGTATTTGGAAACCTTTTTTTTTTTCTTTTTTTTTGGTGGGAAGGTATCCAAATCCTTGACCTCGGTGTTATCAGCACCATGCTCTAACCAAGTAAGCTAACTGCCCAGCCCTGGAGATCTATTTTTTAATACAAACTAGAACTTAAAGCAATTGTTATAGCAAAGTTGTTCTTATCGCAGAGAATTTGCCAATGAAACACCCTAATTCTCAGTCGTTCCACAGGCTCTCATTTCGACCCTAATTCTAAAAGTTTACTATCATCATTTGAAAGTAGAGATCTGTGTTTGCTTTTTCAATTGCCTTCATAGGACTAATCACTGTACCAGGCCACAAGTAGAGATTCAGTAAAAGAAGTCATTATAAATTGATAAAAAGCATATGTTTGCTTTATAGCTGACATTACTAGAAGCATCTGTTTGTTCCAGTTAAAACAACATCCTGAACTTGGAAAATGAGCAGGAGAGTAAAATCACTTAAATAACAGTTATTTTCATTTGTTTATTGTCACAGTGTATGGTGTACAATTATGAAGTGTATTCTTTTAAAAATATATTCTTTGTTTTGAGAGAGAGCTGTGTACTTAAGTTAGAAAAGGAAAAAAGTTTCCTTTAAAAAAAATAAGCAAATAGATACAAGTATTAATGTCTGCTAAGTGTTATGATGAGGCCTATAGGGAAGTGAGAAGTCATCCTAGCCTATTTGGCTTCTTTGGATTTTTTTTCCTTTAAGTAATCCTTGGACCTTTTGTAACTGTTCAACGTGTCCTAGCTAGTCAGTTTAAAAGCTAGGATTAGAATCCAGATTATCTCATGGTTTTACGGATAAGCTAAAGGAAGCCAGGATCACAGAAGCCAGACTTTAATTCAGTTTATTATTCAGGCCCAAATAGTATTAGGAAAATGAGAAGAATCTTACTTTAGAAATAAACCAAGAACAATTTTCCATATAATAACAGTAGTAATAATAGTAGTCGTTAATTTTGAGAGATGAGACCTAAGTGAAAAGAGAAATGTCTTCTACTATCTTATGTTAGACTCGCTTGGACTTCTTTATTGTAGCTTTTACTTGAAAACCATTTTTATAATTTACATTGAGTGTCTAATGTGTATATTAAAGCTCTTAATAGCTCCTGAAGTTCATTTACCTTCTAAGTAATTTACTATTTTCTTTCTTTTTTTTTTACATTATTCTACTGTGGAAATAATGTCTGCACAGCAAGAGTAGGAATGGAATGAGAATGTAATGTCAGATGTATTTGTCTGTTTGAGAAGAAATTCCATGTTTATGTACCATCTTTGTTGGCTTCAGGTATAATGGGTGTTGCTTCTGGAGCCTTGACAGGTCTGTACCTGGCAGTATGGTATTGCTCTGGAAAGTCATGGGATAAGTTAATTAGACTAAAAGCATATTACGCACCAGTAGTTTTTCCTAAAGTTAGTCTTGTAGAGGCAGAATTTTTAAAAAAGGCATTCCTAGTTTGATTCAGAAAATAGTATTAAGGATCCTTGAGATTGTATCTGGGTTCATTTGTATGGTTTACAACATGCTAAAGTACTACTTGGTAATATAGGAATAAATGTTAAAAGATTACGAAGGATTGAAGATTTTTTAGTATTTCCATTTGACTCTTTTTTTTTAGTAGTTTCCCTTTCTCTGCTGCAATTCTCTTTTTGTGTATGTTTTCTACCTTTTCTAGTAGGTCATTGCATGTGTTAATCATAGTTATTTTAAAGTCTCTGTGATAGTTCCATCATATGGGCTATCTCTGCATCTGGGCATATTGAATATTTAATTCTTGACAGTGGGCTGTGTTTTCTTGCTTTTTTGGTGTGTCTTTGTTTTTGACTGAATGCTGAACATTGTGTATAAAAAGAATAGTCGAGACTGACATAACTAATATTTATGCCTTGAAATGGGTATGCCTCTCTTCTGTCAGGCTGCTGGTCAGAGGAGTTGAGTCAGTCCTACCAGTAGTTGAGTTGGGTTTAAGGTTTGTTGTTGCTGTAGGCTTCAGATTCCTTTAGTGGTAGACTGTGGCTACCCTGTTATTAATGTGATTCAAAAGGATTTTTTCAGTGCTGCTGTTCTAACCTGAGATTTTAACAGGCCCTGTCTCACTGGGGGTGGGTGGTAGGTAGGGTCTTTCTTTGCATTATTGTCCCTCCACTAAAAGCAGATGGCTGTTTTTACTTGGTGCAGGGCTTGAGGTGGGGGGTGCAGAGGTGTGTATGTGGGTTTTTTTGTGGTTCTCTTGCTCCTAGTGAAGTCGTAGGTAGTCCCCATGCCCTTGAGCTTTGGGGGCAGGGCTTTCTCAGTGTTCCATGCCCCTCCTCCCCACCCCAGGTATAGATAGCTTTCTTCTCAGTTGAGGGTCCAGAGCAGGAGTTGGTAAACTTTTCTGTTAAAGGTCAGGTAGTAAATATCTTCATGGGCCTCATGATGTCTGTTGCAACTATGGTAGTCACTCTGCTGTTGCAGTATAAAAGCAGTCATAGACATTACATAAATGAATAGGCATTGCTCTGTTCCCATTTATTTATAAAAGCAGGTGGTGGACCTGATTTGGCTAGTTTGTTGATCACTGGTCTAGAGCATAGATGGGGGTCCTCCTGCCCCACCATCCCTGAACCCTGTGACAATCAAATTTTGCCTTGTATCTTTGGGGTACCTTGGGAGTGAACAGGTTTCCTGCATTTCCCTTGATAGCATTATATTTTTGTTTTGTGATAGGGCAGAAACCTGGGTATGAGTAGATTTTCAACTATGCTGAAAATGGTAGCTGACCATTGCTTATCACAGAAGGACTGGAGGAGGGCCCATCTTTTAGTGATAAATAGTTTGTGCCTCAGGGCAAAGAAGGGTCATGAAGGTGCAGGTGGGTTTCTTACTCCTTCCCTTCAGCAAATGGCTTTTGCTTTGAATTTGAGTAGATACCAGGGCACAGGTAGTTTTTGTTCATGACGTCACTGGCAACTAAGCAGCACCTTTTCACTCATGGAGGACCTGAATGAAGTGTTCATGGGCTTCTTCAGGTACTCCTGCTCCATCCTCAAACCTTGCCAAGACCAGCACATCTGTGCTGTAGAGGGTGGTGCTCTCAGATC
Organism: Galeopterus variegatus; assembly: GCF_000696425.1. Taxonomy (NCBI): domain Eukaryota; kingdom Metazoa; phylum Chordata; class Mammalia; order Dermoptera; family Cynocephalidae; genus Galeopterus; species Galeopterus variegatus. Next base: position 84,342 of record NW_007728103.1, on the reverse strand, counting down.
TCTTTTATTGCCCTCAGTCCTTCTCTTGACGAACTGTTTGAAATCCATGGAAAAGGTGTGGACTGCCCTTGTGAGGAAGTGCCCAGGGATTCTCTATACTATTGGTTTACACTTGGCCTTTAATGATTCATTACTACTTCTGTTGTTTTGTTAACCTGCTTTTATGGCTACCATCACCAAAGGAGAAACAGTTCATGTGTCCTTAGTTTCCTCAGAGGAGCTTGTCCCTCATTGTAATTCATTTCAGTTGGTCTGACATTGCAAATATAAGATAAAGAAACTTAAGGTGTCTGATGAACTCAAAAAGTTATGATTATTTAGGTTAACCAGCTTTCTCTTATAAGGGTTGTTCTCTTGCAGCTATAAGCATTCTAACTGATATGCAACTTCACAATTACGTATTAATAACTTTATAATCACTGAATTTAATGCTAGTTGAGAAGCTGTTAAATTTAAAAGAAAAATTTACCTGTAGTCTAACACTAATGTTAAAATGTTAGTGTACCATATTTTTACTAATTTCAGTATAGTTTTCAGCTAAATTGTCTCTTGTCATGCTGTGAATGTCTTGTGTTGCATGATAATTACTGCCCAAGCCTCTTTTGAATCCTTCAGACTTCTTTCCTATAGAGCTCCTCTCATTCTTTTGAAGAGGCCTAAGGTAGAGTTTTCTAAATGTTTAACAGCTGCTGGGCTGGCTATTCATAGAATTCCCTGAAGTTCTCATTAAAAATACACACCTCTAAGAAAGAAAGACAGACCACAATAATATGTTGAACTTTCAGAAGGAGAGAACAGACCTATGGTTACTAGAGATGGGAAAGGGGGAGGGGGAGAAATTGAGTAAGGGACACAAGAATAATTATGATTTGTAATGATGAACATGCTAATAATACTGATTTGATCATCACATATTGTACACAAGCACTGATAGTCAACACTCTACCTCACAAATATGTGTAATCAATTATGTTTCAATTTAAAAATGAGTTAGTCAAATACACACCTTTGGAAAGTCAGGACTTTGGAGTGTGGCAAAAGAATATGCATCATTAACAATCCCTTCTGGTGATTTGGAGAGCAGCATTCTTTAGTGTCCAGTGGCCTGTGAAAATACACCATTGTTCCTGAACCTGGTCTCTATCTCTCAAGCAGGAAGTGCAGTGTATCTTATGTTTTTGTAAGATTGTGTTGTTGCTGAAGCCACTCACACATTTGTGCCACTAGAATGCTGCTCTAGAAGTATCCACAAATCTGGGTAACATAAACAGCAAAGCACAGCATACGTATCCAATGATGAGGGACCGATGAAATAGAGAAGTGTCCAGACAGTTGTTAAAATTATGTTGTATAAAGAAATTTGACCTGGGAGAGATGCTGATGATACAGCGCTGAGCGATGAAAGCAGGTTACAAAATAATTCATATTTGTATAAAAACAGACATGTACATATACACATATACACACAAACAGAAAAAAAAAAACCAACCAGAAGAAAAGGTACAGAAATGCTAATGGCAAATGGCCGATGTTGGTGTGGTTGTTTTTCTATAGTTGCCTTTTTATTTTTTAAAAATTTTAGTGAACACGTATTACTTCTGTCAAGATATGTTAATAGCTTTGTTGTATTCAGTAGATCCTTACTTCCCATCCCTTCTTCCCCCTTTTCATCTTAACATGCAAAATTTATTTATTTGTTTGAAGACAACCAGAATGCTTTTGTGAAGATAAAAGCACATATTCTAATTTTTTTTTTTCCTTTTTGTCTTTTTTCGTGACCGGCAACGGATCGCAACCCTCAGTGTCGCGCCCGTACCAGACCGGGACCGGCAACGGGATCGCAACCCTCGGTGTTGCGCCTGCACCTCGCTCAGCCAGTGAGCGGCCGGTCTGTATGTGGGATCCGAACCCTCGGCAGGAGCGCCGCCGCGCTCCCAAGTGGTGCACTGTAGCAGTGCGCCACCGGGCCGGCCCCTAATTTTTTTTTGATGTTTCATTATGGTGGGCTTCGGATAGAGGTTAGGTAGGGATATATGAGGGTCCTTCAAAAAGTTCATGGAAAGATTCATATTATCTTTTAATTCTGTCTTTCCATGAATTTTTTTGAAGGATCTTCGTGAATATAAAATGTGGAATTTGTTTTTAATTTACCTCTGCAGTGTCCAATTAGCCACATCTAATATTAAAATTAAAATTAAAATGAAATAAAATTAAATTTCATTAAATGCATTTCAAGTGCTCAATAGCCATGTACATGGCTAGTGGCTGTTGTACTGGACAATGTAGATATAGAACATTTCCATTATCACAGAAGGTTCTGCTGGGCAATACTGACCTAGATCATAGTATATTTAAGTCTCCTGGCTAGTAAAATTATTTAAAAAAATCATCCTCTTTTTTTTTTTCCTTTTTGTCTTTTTTTACTGACCGGTAACGGGATCGCAACCCTCGGTGTCGCGCCTGTACCGGGGACCGGCAACGGGATCGCAACCCTCGGTGTCGCGCCTGTACCGGGGACCGGCAACGGGATCGCAACCCTCGGTGTCGCGCCTGTACCGGGGACCGGCAACGGGATCGCAACCCTCGGTGTCGCGCCTGTACCGGGGACCGGCAACGGGATCGCAACCCTCGGTGTCGCGCCTGTACCGGGGACCGGCAACGGGATCGCAACCCTCGGTGTCGCGCCTGTACCGGGGACCGGCAACGGGATCGCAACCCTCGGTGTCGCGCCTGTACCGGGGACCGGCAACGGGATCGCAACCCTCGGTGTCGCGCCTGTACCGGGGACCGGCAACGGGATCGCAACCCTCGGTGTCGCGCCTGTACCGGGGACCGGCAACGGCTCTGGTGGTGCAAAAGCAATGGTGGTAAAACTGCTGGTGCCTTAACATGAATCTTTGCTTCTACATGCTTGCGGTAGAACTCAAAAGCAAAAAATAAAAAAGCCAATTTCACTTAAGAATGTCCTAGATGAAGCAGTGAAAATTATTAATTTTTTAAAAATGTGACTTGAGTATACTTTAAAAAATATTCTGTGTGAAGAAATGGAATGCTGCATACCAAAGTACAGTGGTTGTTTTTAGAAAAAGCACTTGTGTGGTTGTATGAGTTTAAAACTGAACTAGCTTCCCCACCATTTTTACTTAAAAGAGTGACTGACAAACTGTGATTAATTTAGACTTTGGTATTTGACAGACATTTTTTTCAAATATTGGTGAAGTCAGTCTGTCACTTCAAGGAAAATGACAGTATTTGTTGCCAATAATAAAATTTGAGCTTGGAAGTGACCCCCAACAAATCATCCTCTTCCAAAATTAATATATATTTTAGCGTGACTGACCAGACAAACTTTCTTATTTAGCTTTGAAGATGAAAGATGACAAAGTTTCTTTCCCCTTCCCTCCTGTGAAGTTATGGTATATGTACTAAATCAAATCTGACCTTTCTTTTCTTGCTGTAAGGCATTGCTCCCACTTCACTTCCTAAGACCATTTGTATGTATATGTATATATTTTTTGTGATGTTAGCAGATTGACCATTTAAAAAGGCACCAAAATAATTTTTTTTATATAGTGATGCATAAGATTATCATCTAGTTCTACTTTTTTTACCTTTAAAATTTTTCTTTGAAATTACTGTCCACAGAATAACATCTGTATGAGGTTATTCGTTGCTCCATTGTTTGTGGTAACAAAAGATTAGCAACAAGCTATGACTATGAGATCTAATTCAAGCATTATTATCCTTACAAGAATAGATGTTCTTAAAGTGTGTGTGGTTTCGAGGACCTCTGAGGGTCCCTGAAACCCTTTCAGGGGTCTATAAAATCAAAACTATTTTTCTAATATTATTAAGGTGCTATTTGCCCTTTTCATTATGCTGACATTTGCTCTGGTGGTGCAAAAGCAATGGTGGTAAAACTGCTGGTGCCTTAACATGAATCTTTGCTTCTACATGCTTGCGGTAGAACTCAAAAGCAAAAAATAAAAAAGCCAATTTCACTTAAGAATGTCCTAGATGAAGCAGTGAAAATTATTAATTTTTTAAAAATGTGACTTGAGTATACTTTAAAAAATATTCTGTGTGAAGAAATGGAATGCTGCATACCAAAGTACAGTGGTTGTTTTTAGAAAAAGCACTTGTGTGGTTGTATGAGTTTAAAACTGAACTAGCTTCCCCACCATTTTTACTTAAAAGAGTGACTGACAAACTGTGATTAATTTAGACTTTGGTATTTGACAGACATTTTTTTCAAATATTGGTGAAGTCAGTCTGTCACTTCAAGGAAAATGACAGTATTTGTTGCCAATAATAAAATTTGAGCTTGGAAGTGACCCTTAGAATTTTGGAAAACTTGTGTCTACCACCTTGACCTTGATAGCTTCCCAATTCTTAAAAAAGACTTTTCTGATGAAGTAAGTGGTGATACTGACAGGTGTATATATAATTTTTATATTGTATGGTGAAATGTGTCAGTATTTGGCAGATCTACATAACTCAGTGAGTCAGTATTTTCCAAATGACCAGTGCGTGATGTTGTAGGATGTGTGTTAAAGATCCATTTAACACAGAAGATAGGCCAATGGGTTTTAACGTAATGGAGTACAAAAAATTCATTGATAGTTTCAGATTTTATATTGCAACTAACTTTTAAGAAACTACTACTTATCAAGTTTCAGAGAAGAATGTGAACAATTATCTGAAAAGGCTATTAAAATACACCTTTGTGGGCCGGCCCGGTGGCGCACTGCTACAGTGCGCCGCTTGGGAGCGCGGCGGCGCTCCCGCCGAGGGTTCGGATCCCACATACAGACTGGTTCCCGCTCACTGGCTGAGCGAGGTGCGGGCGCGACGCCGAGGGTTGCGGTCCTGTTGCCGGTCCTGGTCCGGTATGGGCGCGACACTGAGGGTTGCGATCCGTTGCCGGACACGAAAAAAGACGAAAAAAGACAAAAAAAAAAAAAAATACACCTTTCTTTTCCATCTACATATTTGTGTGAGGCTGTTTTCTTCATTTAACCAAAACAACACATCTCAAATGATTCAGTACAGAAGCAGATATGAGAATCTGCTGTCTTCTATTAAATGAGGCTCTAAGGAGATTTGCAAAAATGTAAAAACAATTACACTCTTCTTACTAAATATTTTTTGGGGGAAATAGTTATTTTTAATAAAAATATGTTAAGATGTGATGAGTTTATTGTCATTTAAGAATGAATTAATACATATCTAAAAAACCCAGTTTTAATTTCTAATATGGTAACTAGTCATAGATATAGCCCACATGAATAAAGCTTTTTGGGGTCCAGAGACCAAAATCTTTGAGAATCACTAGGATAAAACTGACTCCAAGATATGTTGTCAAGGAAAGCGCAGATCAATGAGATTATACCTTAGCATTTGTGTCAAAAAAAAAAAAAGGACACCTTTTTTCTTGTATGAGGGTAAAATTCTTCTGGAAGGAGATAAAAAAATTAAGTGTTGGTTGGTTCAGGGAGGAAGGAATGAAAGGTAAACTCTTTACTCTAAACCCATTTGAATCATTTGAATTTAAACCAGATGAATGCATTACTCATCACAAAAAGTAAAATAAGATGAAAACATTCCCATTCGGCTATATTACAGATTTTAGGGAATCCAGGTCTGTTATGAAGGTTGGAGCAAGTTTTGAGTAATAGAGTATTATTTTTCTGGTAGCTTGCTGTTTCTTGTTTTGTTTGAGAAGAAAACGAAGCTTGCTTATTTTAAGGCTAAAAAAACTTTATTGTCCAAGTTAAATACCATCACATTGAAATAATGTAAATAAAATAGGTAACAAGTTCCCCAATGGGGTGCAAAGTATACCAGACTTGTTTTAAGGAGGAACAATTTGATTAGGTTTTTTTTTTTTTTTCCTTTTTGTCTTTTTTCGTGACCGGCAACGGGATTGCAACCCTCGGTGTTGAGCCCGCACCTCGCTCAGCCAGTGAGTGGCCGGTCTGTATGAGCCCGCACCTCGCTCAGCCCGTGAGTGGCCGGTCTGTATGTGGGATCCGAACCCTCAGCGGGAGTGCCGCGGCGCTCCCAAGCGGCGCACAGTAGCAGTGCGCCACCGGGCCGGCCCTTGATTAGGTTTTTAAAATTGCATTTCTTTTTAGTAAAGTGATTGGGTTTATTTTAGAATATTGTTATAACTTATAGTCCTGTCATTTAAAAGGTTTTGAATAAGTGCTGCATGAAATATGGAAGTGAAACTAAGTGTTCTGACATTTGATTCAATGCAAAAAGTAGTTATTAATACTCATAACCTTTGAGGCTTCGGGAATTCTTGAGGAGAATAATTAAGGAATTCAATCTTATTTATTCTGTCTGTTATTAAGTGCGTCTTTTTTTTTTTTTTTTTGTCTTTTTTCCGTGTCTGGCAACGGATCGCAACCCTCAGTGTTGCCCCCGTACCGGACCGGGGACCGGCAACGGGATTGCAACCCTCGGTGTTGCTCCCGCGCCTCGCTCAGCCAGTGAGCGGGAACTGGTCTGTATGTGGGATCCGAACCCTCGGGCGGGAGCGCCGCCGCGCTTCCCAAGCGGCGCACTTATCCAGTGCGCCACCGGGCCGGCCCCTAAATGCATCTTTTGATCAATGTTCATACTTTTAGCTTTTGGATAGATAAAGTATCCTTTTATGAAATGGGAAAATCGTTTTAATTTAATAGCTTTTAAGGTTTTTTTTGTATAATACTTCTAAAATTTCTTTGAATGCTGAAATATCATTTTCAGAGTTTTTTGAAGCAGTTTAGGTGAAGATATTACATGTGATTCTGTTGTCATAGTTAAAAGTTTGCCTGTAATGTTGAACCATTTTCCTCAAGTTCTTTAGTTAATAAAGAATGTTTTTAAAAATATTAATGTATTTTTCTGAAGTGTTAGACAAATGGGTAGTTAATTTAGAAAGGAGTTTCATTTACTCTTGGTAGTTGCATATATATGTATAATAGTTGATATTTTTAAAGCACTTATACATTATTTTCTTTGATTCTCAACACATCTTAGAAGTAGCACAATTAGTATATTCCCGATTTTAGATATATGGGAATTGAAATAGAGATGGTTAAATGAATTGCCTAATGTCATACAGCCTTGTTAAATATTAAAATAGTAGTTTAGATTTAAACAAAGCTAGATTAAATTTAGATTCAGTTTATATTTAAACAAGACTCATGGCAAAAAGTGCATTTATTTAGGCATTGTGGTCAGCACTAAAGATATATAGATAAGACACAGATCTTACCCTCTTGGGGCTTGAAGTTAGTGGCAGAGACCACCCAGTGGGAGAAGTAAGTGTATGGTGCTCCCATTGAAGGGCCATGTAACTCAGATATTTTTGAGGACGTGAGACAAATCCTGAGGAATGACTTGGAGCAGCTAGCTGGGGTGAGCCTGGTTATGGGGGTGTGGAAAGAGACTACTTAGGTAGAAAGAACAGCCAGGGAGGCCTGAAGCAGCACACTGATGTTGTTTGGGAACTGCTAGAAGTTCCATGTCAGTGCTGTGCTGGACTTTGTGTGAGGCGGAGCAGGCTATGAAACCAGAGAGGTAGACAGAATGCCCTGAATTGAGAAGTTTGAATTTTTTAAAAAAAGATTTCAGGGTGCCATTGCCAAAAAGGGAATTTAAATAGAGGAGGACTCAGATTGACCAAGGTTGGAGTCTTAGTTCTTGTGCTTATTAGCTGTGGAATTGTAGTCAAGTGACTATTTCTGAACACCAATCGCCTCATATGTGAAATGGAAATAACATTCAATTTGCAGGCAGTTAGGGGGAGTAAGAAAAAGAAATAAGGCACCTCCTGTGCACCAAATATGTAAGTAATCAATAATGGAAGATGAATTAGGAGAAATAAGAAAGTTCCCCACACATATTCTAAGCTTCTTTATAGAACTGAAAAAAATATGACTTGAATCTTAAGGTGGTATTGGAACATTTGGTCATTTCTAAAACAGCTCAGCTTGAATGGTTTTATAATTTCACGTATTTAATATTTAAGAATCTTTTAGTGTGACATTTTTTAATATCCTTGTTGAAAGCAAGACTTTCTGTGTAAGACTTTGTGGTTGTCAGGTTATGAGACTGCCACAAATTAGACCTCATACAGAATCAGTTTTGTTTGCATGGTGTTTTGTGTCATGCCCATCCTAACACCCTGGCCAGGAAATGAATTCTTAGTTGGAGGACCTGGATCTGTCATTTGCTAACACTCGAATTTTCAGCAAATTACTGGCCCATTTAGGTGTTTCTTTACTATTAAAATGGCACTTAATTATTTTAGCTTTAGAGAATAAGTGAAATAGTAGTATATGGATGCACTTTTGTAAAACACAATGTCTTAGCTTGAGCTGCCAGAAGAAAATACCACAGACTGGGTGGCTTAAACTACAGAAGTTTGTTTCTCACAGTTCTGGAGGCTGGAAGTCCAAGATCAAGGTGGTTTGGTTCCTGGTGAGGGCTCTCTTCCTGGCTTGTAAATGGCCTTCTCTTGCAGTTCTCCCATAGCCTTTCCTCTGAGCCATGGGGGATGGAGGGTTAGAGGGAGGGCAGAAAAAGTGCTGTGATGTCTCTTCTTATAAGCACATTAATCCTGTGGAATCAGGGCTCCACACTTATGACTCTGTATAGCCTTAATTACTTCCTTACTCCACAGCTGCATTGGGGGTTAGGGCTTAAACATATGAATTCTGGAGGGACATGTACATTCAGTCCATAACACACAATAAAACTGGAAGGGTTCTCTTTTTGTGGTTTTATGACTTGGTATTTTGAAACAATGAGTTAAATACAGGGCACGTATTATATTTTACTACCCTCCCAAGCTTCAGGTGTATATGGACCTGCTTTCTAGCTAATGATGTTTATAATTGGTTAACTGCAAGAGCAGTTTACAACCAAGTTAGCATAGAACTCACAATATTACTATGCTTAAGGTAATTATAAAAATTTATTAGCCATTGAAATAGTATATTAAGCCTATACCACTTCCTTGAATTTCTTCCATCTCCCCCATTCAGGCTCTAATAATGTTTGGTTCCTATAGAAAATGTCTGTATAATTTGGTGGTACTTTTAAAATCATATCATTTATCTTAATTTTGGGGGGTAGGCCTGGCCTTTACAGGGATATCTTAATTTTGGAATGTACCTCTTTTTACTTATTAAGAGTATGAGCCTTTTTTTTTTTCCTTTTTGTCTTTTTTCATGGCCGGCAACGGATCGCAACCCTCAGTGTCGCGCCCGTACCGGACCGGGACCGGCAACGGGATCGCAACCCTCGGCGTTGCCCCCGCACCTCGCTCAGCCAGTGAGCGCCCGGTCTGTATGTGGGATCCGAACCCTTGGCGGGAGCGCCACTGCGCTTCCCAAGCGGCGCACTATCACAGTGCGCCACTGGGCCGGCCCAAGAGTATGAGCCTTTTAATTAACATGTTAATGTTACACAGTTTTTAAAAATGGCTAAACCAAACCTCAGTTTTACATAGTAGATTTTGGAGCAAGCATAGTCTTAAGTAAACTTCAGGGTACAGGTGTCCTCCTTTTCCTTATTGTTAATCTCAATATGAATTTTGGATTTTTTCTAAGTCTATTTGCATTTCAGATTGTGGTACAAGATCTTTTACCTGGTTTTCCCAGAATAATCACATTTATGTTCTTTCTCACAGGGCAGCCCTCCAGATCTCTATATTGAAAGATTTAATATAGCTCTTGGACAATATATGGGAGCATTGCAGAGCATTGTGCCTCTTTTCATATATATGGTAAGTTACAGCTGTCTCTGCCTTTCCAAATACCAAGGTGTATTGGTCTGAGCACACATAGATGCAGAGAGTTGAGCATGTTCTCTTTTTCTTTAACTATATTTTGTGTTAGAAATGGAAATTAAATTATTTTACTAATGTTTGGTAGTTGTTGACATAGAAGAATTATTTAATTATTGTCCCTTTTTCTGTTTTGAAATTCTGTAAAAATTGCTGAATAGACAAGTAGGCATTAATAACCAGCAGTTTTCCAGTGAGTATTTATTTTATTTCTGCCACGTGGAAGGCACTGTACCTGGTCCTGAGAAAATAAAGAAATATTATATTTCTTGTACTCAAAGAAGAGAGTTAAGGCATCTATATAGAAGTGTGATATATGGTAAATGCTGACTAAATCATTCATAAAAAGTAGAACAGTAAAATATTGCTCCCATTCTGATAATCTCTTTTGTTTGGAGAGTTAGGCTATGAGTGTTATTTGTAGACTTTGTTGATGAGCTTCTTCCACCATTTATATATACACAGTTGTACAGTCTCAATGTTAGTGTTCCTATTGAACAGAGGGGCTCTTAGAAATCATTATTCTAACTCCTCTTTATTACATTAGGGAATGGGATGTTTAGGTTGATCCTACATTCTGTAGCATATAGATTGCTGTATGTGGATACTGGTCTTTTTTTTGGCATCTGGCTGGTACAGGGATCTGAACCCATGACCTTGGTGTTACAAGGCTGCACTCTAACAACTGAAATAACCGGCCAGCCCTGGATACCAATCTTGAAGATGATTTATTCTCCATAAAATGCAGTTTACTTATATACATGTTTTAAAGACTACCTCTACCTCTAATTTAGAAGGCACTTTTCAAAAGATCAAGTAGTACTTCATAATTTTCATTTACTCTTATTTATTCCTCGGGTACTGATAACAATTTTAAAAGTTATTAAGAGTTTTCTAGTTAATATAGTGCAGAAGAAACTGGGTTTTGCCTTGTCTTTTACCAAGACTTATTTTGAAAGAAATTGATAAAAAGGCTTTTTTTTTGGTTTAAGTGCCAGAATGTCTTTATGAATCATGAAACTAGTCAAAAATATTACTGATGATATTACCTGGGAGGTAACATTGTATCATTTTGGTGAAATCCTTTCATGGGTTATTCATCAGGAGTATATGTTAGGTAAGTATCTTGTATTGATAGAGCAAATATTTCCTTTTCATTCTGGCAAATTCCTTATACTTGCTGTTTTAAAGTTTTCAATGGAGACCATGAATGGAAGTGGAGCTGAAGTATAGGGCCTACTTGTGGATAAGGGAGTTAAGGGTGGATGAATAGGTTTATTTACTTCCATGTCTGCCATTTTAATGGCATTTACCAGTAAGCTTGTTGAGAAGGTGGGTTAGTAATAAAAAACATCTAACAGTATGACTTGGATTTTGAGTCAAAACATGAATAGCTAATTTGTAAAAAAAATTAGATTAAATTTGACAAGAAAGTCATTTACGCTTTTCTGTAGTACCATTGTCGCTTTCTTAAACTTTATGGTGGGATCCTGGGGTTTAAGAAGTCTGTATCATTTAAGAAAAAATGAACCTTGGATTACTCTTCCTGGCTAGTAAAATTCAAGTAAGGGATCTTAGGTTGTAAAATGAATTTTAACTACAACTTTTCATATAGATTAGGACCTTTAATTTGCCTTTTAGTTATTTGTGCAAATTTGTCACATAAATTATTTTTATTGTCCATAAGATGGAAATTCTTTGAACTTTGGTATTGCTTTGTTGGAAAAGTATATTATTTAAAGAAAAATAGTTTGAAATGTTAACCTATTAGGGCTATAAAAGCAGCAAAATGTCCTTTGTAGTTACAGAAACAGAAGAGAAATTGTTTTTAGCATTATTTATCAAAACTAGTGTCTTCGTTATATTTTAATATTTTAAGAAATGAAGTCATTAAACTAGAAAATAGTGTCTGAGACCGTAAATTACCAGAGAAGATTCTTGTTGAAAGACAGAGAAGTCAAATAAAGACATTGTATGTTTTTCTTGAGAATATTGAAACTTAACATTATTGTACCTGAGAAAAAGTTGAATGTCCAATGTTACTAAATGAGGTAAAATAAGAGCTCCTGAGTACTTCTGAAGTTTTCATAATGTATCTATTTAATGGGTTTTGGTTACTTAGTAAAGAGTAGGAAGGGCACATTAAAATGCTCTGCATTCGGGCCGGCCTGGTGGCGCACTGGAGAGTGCGCCGCTTGGGAGCGCAGCGGCGCTCCCGCCGAGGGTTCAGATCCCATGTGGAGACCGGTTCCCGCTCACTGGCTGAGTGCGGTGTGGGCGCAACACCGAGGGTTGCGATCCCGTTGCCGGTCAGTAAAAAAGACAGAAAGGAAAAAAAAAAAAGCTCTGCATTAAGGTCTTATGTATTGACAAGACAAAATACCAGAAGAGAAAAGCACTATAAATGTAGAAAATTTTTCTTTGGGAGTTAAACAATTATATGTTATTTTTTATTCTTATATAAACTATGAAGTCACAAAAAGATGCCTAATTTACTTCGAAGACTTAAAGTATACAGCCAAATCAACTTTTGCTCTAAATTTTAATTTAAAAGTCTCAGTTGTGAAAGTAGTTTTATAGCTGAAATTTTTATTAATTTAATTAAAAAATAAACTTTCACTAGATATTTACTTCCAAAGGAGAATATAATTTCTTAGAAATGAAATATGGCAGACAGTTAACTTAATCTCTTGTGATAAAATTCATGTCGAAAAAAATAAAACCCATGGCTAAGAAAACTGCTATAAAGACCAATAAGAGGAGGTGACTAGCCCGACCTGATATTAAAATGAATGAAAAGTTTACAGTAATTAACAGTGTTTATAATTGGGGCAGGGATAGATACATCAAAGGAACAGAGCCCAGAAATTGAGGTAAATGTGAGAATTGAATAAAGAACGTGACATTTCAAATCAGTAAGGAAGGCATAGATTATTCCACAGCTGGCGTTAGGACAACTGATAGTCATTTTGGAGCTGAGGATGGGGAGTCTGATCACTACCTTATTCTTCATAATAAATTCTAAAAGGAATAAATGTAAAAGAATGAAATGTTAGCGAACTAGAAGAAATCATGCACAGTCTTGGAGTGAAAAAAGGCCTTTCTAAACAAGACCCAAACCTAGAAGTCATGAAGAAGGAAAATGTATGGTAATGAAAAATTTAAAAACCTTTGTGCAGCAAAATGCCGTAAGCCAAAAGTAGATGGGAAAAAATTACAGTAAATTTGCAAGCCGTAAGGGTTTGCTTTCCTTGATAAATAATCAGTTTTCATGAATTAATTAGAAAAAGGCCAATAACTTGATTCTTCTGTTGAAAAATGGACAAATGATATGAATAGATCGTTCACAGGAAAAAATATGAAAGGCCTATAAAAATGAAAATATGCCCAACATCATAATTAAAGAAAAGCAAATTAAGACAACTTTTTTTAAAAAACCTTTTTCAGTTAGTGGAATTGAGAAGGTTTGGTGATATTCAGTTCTGGTGAATTTCTAGGAAACAGGCTTCTCACTCTGGGTGGGGATGTAAATTGGCAAACCTCTTTGGAATACTCTCTGGCATTGTTCAAAGACAAAAATGCACAAACTGTTTGACTTAGTATTGTACCTCTAGAAATTTATCATACAAATAACTCATAAATATAGGCAAATATATATTTGTAAGAATTATGCAGTATTATTTTTAATAGCAGAACATAGGGGAAAATCTTTATTAGCATCAGTAGAGGACCATTAAATAATTTATGGAAGACACAGTAGAAAAACAGTTAAAAATAATGACATGTCTATAATGTTCTTTCAGAGAAAAATCTTCCAAGATACAACATTGGGTAAAAATAGAAGGTACAAAGCAGTGTGTAATGTTTCTTAATTAGCAAATATTTTCTTCTTTTTTAGGGAAATAAGCATATATGCAAGGAACATTTTAGAATATACAAAAGTTTTCCCTATGTAGAATGGTACCTTTGGGAATGGGACAGAGTGTCTGTGGTGGGAGATTTCTTTTTATTGCATACTCTTTTGCATGCTTTTATTTTTTTAACCATGTGCATCTTATTTTTATAATTTTTAAAGAGAGAGAAGAAAAACTTGTGTTAAGAATTAAGAGAGAATCAGTGAGCAACTTAACATTTCTTTTTGTTTTCTACTAGTATACACTGAGTTAACCTTTTGACTCGCCAGTCATTTCTAGTCAGGATGATTTTGGCTGCAAGAAACAGAAAACCTGACTCAAAGTGATTTAAGTAAATAAGGAAAAGTATTATCTCCTATAATAGAACTTCAGAAATACTCATAAGGCTGTCTCCAGGGTTGAAGCCGTGGTTCCACAGTGTTAACAAAGGACTCAGGTTCTTTTTTGTCTTGTTGCTGTCTGCAACTTCAGTTTCATCTTCCTCGTGGTTATGACTGTAAGAAACTTTTCCCTCAAGCCTTGGTTTCTCTCATTCTGATTGGGCTACCTTGGTTATTTACCTGTGAACCAAAGATGGTCCCGGGGAATTCCATAAGCTGGGTGACTTAGACTAATCATTGAAGTCGAGTGTGTGTTGGAGAGTCAACCCAGTGCATGCCCACTGCCTGATTTCAGCCTAGACCACTGATAAATGGGGGTATCTACCTTTTATTAGTATTCTCCAGTGTTGTCTTTAGATGATGATGTAGTGTTGTTAAAGGGCATGTATGGTTCCACAGTGTCTGTACATCCCTGTCTAGTTAATGTTAGGTATCTTCCAGTGTTCTTTGGGAGGTATATGGTTCACAGCATTTCATCTTTTTATGCTTTCAACCCCATGCCAGAAAGACATAACTAATAGTGGCTGGACTTTTGTTGTTTGATGTTGGGGTTTTTGTTTTAATTGATAGCTTTATGCATTATTTCCTAAAATAATATCCAGTGCTTCAGTTCATTAGACTAATCATTTTCACCAATTGGTACATGGAAAAGAATTTACTTTCTTTTTCAGAATAAGTTTTACATCGAAACCAAGCTTAACAGAGACTTAAAAGATGACCTTATAAAGCTGTTTACGGAACATGTTGCAGAAAAGCACATATACAGCCTAATGCGTAAGTAATTCATCTCCTTATAGGGGTGAGATAACACTAGCAATGATCTTTTATTTTGTTTCGTTTGGGGGGGGGTTGCTGAGGGCATTGTCATATACACCCCAATGTTGAAATTTTTCTGAACCAGATAGCAGGAGGAAGGAGGTGTTGAAGCTACCCTATTATAGAGGGAAAGACACTGAGGAATTGAAAATAGAACTGGAAGGTCACCCAGTGAGCTGGGAGCAGCTTAGTCAGGTCATTGGACTGTGCCTTTGTGTCTGGCCTGATACTTCTTGCCTTTTTTCCCCTCTGACAATGGGGGAAATATTATTAGGAGGTTCACTCCTAAACTTATTATCAGTAACTCTAGAAGAAGTGCAGTATTATATCTTGGAAATGGTAGTACAGAATCCTCTCTAATTTTTACTGTTTAGTGCAGAAACCCTTCTCTAATCTGGCTCTGTTGTTTACTGTGTATTTTAGGAAAGCTTCTTAGCCTTTTGAGGTCCTGTGTTTTCTGTTAATTAAGATTTGTAAAATATTTAATGTGGCTATGTAGATTATTAAGTAAGCAGATCAAAATGCAAAGCTCAGTTCTTTCCCCATTCCCAAGTCTCCTGACCCCTCACAGTAGGTGGCATCTCATTCTACCTTTCCTAAAAGAATTTGCCTCTCCAAGTAGAGTTTAGGAAGTACCTATAACCTAATGTGTCAGCATTCTTTAAAAGCTCATATTTTATGCAGTATATAAAGTCATTTTTTAGAATTTGGCACATAGTTGGATTTGCAGTATGTATTTTTTTTTGCTATATTAGTCATAATTAGTTTTTATCACAATAAACTTTTACCAGTTCGTACAGAAGAATTATTTTAAGCTTGACCATAAACTCTTTTTTTGATTTTTTTTCCTTTTTGTCTTTTTTTGTGACCGGCAACGGATCAGTGTCGCACCTGTACCGGACCGGGACCGGCAACGGGATCGCAACCCTTGGTGTTGCGTCCGCACCTCGCTCAGCCAGTGAGCGGCCGGTCTGTATGTGGGATCCGAACCCTCGGCGGGAGCGCCACCACGCTCCCAAGCGGCGCACTGTAGCAGTGCGCCACCGGGCCGGCCCTCTTTTTTTGATTTTGATTTTAAATTAAGAGAAGGAATTGTGAAACATTGGGCCAGTTTATTTTAGAAAGGCAGAGTATCAAATACAACTGTAGTTGAAGATAATATATGTTTTATTATTACGTTCCCAAGAGATTCCAGAATCAGAATAGAGGCCTAGAATCTTGGGAATATGACATGCGTTTTTTTTTTTCTTTTAAAGGCTGGGCACATGCTTGCCAACACCTTTAAACATTATCTCATGAGATATTTCAACTATTAATTATAACCATTTGAGTATTTCCTCAGCCGAAGTAGAACATAGCATTTTGAAGTCTTTCTTGGTAAAATTCTATAGAGAAATGCTGCCATCTGGTAGAAAAGCCTATTTATTTTGTAAATATGTTTTTATATTTGCCAGTGATGTGGAAATGAATTTTATTGGGCATATACAAAGAGAGTTTTCAAGAGAATATAGTAGGCCAGATCTAGTGAGAGAAAACATAAACAGATTACTTCTTCCTTTTTTTAATTATATGGTCTGTTTTCCAGTAAAAATTATACTTAATGGTACATATTCCTTTTTTTCCTTAAGTATACTGAAAAGGCCCGTAAGCTTTTGTAAATTGGATAAAACTCAGATTGTCAGATACTTAATTGAGCAATTACCAGGTGTTGTACTTAGAGCAAGAGATACAAAAACTGACCAGTGGCCTCATTAGTTTGGCCTCCAGGACAACAAGGGACTGTATAAGTGTTTAACAATTTTATGTAGATAAAATACACACACTGCTTATGTGTGTTAGGACCTGTTCTAGATACTTTACAAATATTATTTAATTCTTATAACCTTATAGGATAGGTACAATCATTACCTCCGTTTTACAGATAGAGAAATTGAGGCAAAGAGAAGTTAAAATTAATTTAATCTAGGATAACATACCTATTAAGGGTTTTTAAAATTGAAACTTAATTGGTTATGCTATTAAGGATTGATGTCATATCTTTAGTTATACATTTTCATATCACTTACCTCCTTACTCCAACAAAACAAATAGCTACACTCAATTTCTATGATTTTCTAAAATCTTCTCAGTAATTTCCTTCATGTGGCCTCAGAAACATTTGGAAATGCTAGTGTTCCATTTATTATTTCTGTGTAACAAATCATCTGAAAACGTGGTTTGAAACAGCAATAAACTTTTATTTTGCTCTGCAATTTGGGGAGGGCTTGGTGGAGCAGTTTATCTCTGCTTTCCTTAGCATTGGCTGATATGGCTCAACCAGGGGCTGGGGCTTTCAGTAGGCTCATTCACATGGCTGGTAAGTTGGTGCTGGCTTTTGGTTCCTCTCATGTTTTCTCCAAGAGTGAGTGTCCCAAGATATATATAGGAAATGTAAACTGCCAGTTTCTTGAGTCTTGGGCCCAGAAACTGGCACAGTGTCACTTGTGCTGTATTCTGTTGGGCAAGCAGTCACAAAGCCCAGATTCCAGATGAGAGGAATGTCAGAAGAATTTGGGAGCAAATTCTTTCTTACAGCAAGGCAAAATGAACATCTTCTCTGCTAATAAAGAATTGGTACTTGAATGCCGCATATTATTCATGAATAGTATGTTTTGTGAATGAAGACAGTGACTTCTCACTGCAGATAAAGCTAGTTTTCTGTCAGCTTCACGGTACAATCATTTGCATACATATATGCTTATAAAATAAAGTGGCTCCTATTTTTGGTTGGTAGTAAAATTGTTTTCCTTTGGAATTAATTTTTAGTTTGAATTAAACTCTGAAAACAGAACTGCTAGGAACTACATTAATCAGGGTGTCTCTGTATATTGTGTTGGTGTTTCTGCACAATGTGTCAATAAGTACATAGCAGTGGGGTCAACTAGTGGTGTTACACTTTAATTTTGCAGTAAAAGATTTATAGTTCAGTTTGCACAGAATTTTCAATAATTAACTTTCAGTTAATTTCCTTAGGAAATTCTGCATTTTAGTTCAAACCCCTTTCTCATTTGAAAAAAAGTTTTTTTAATGTATCAATATACAGTGTAGTTGATGTTCGTGTCCCTTTACCAATTCTGAAGTTTTTTGAAGTCAACAGATCTTTTACTCTTAGTTTTTATTTTAGCAGTGGCTTCTCAAATTAATAAAGGAGAGAAGCCCCTGGGCAAAATTTTTTTAATGTATCAATATACAGTGTAGTTGATGTTCGTGTCCCTTTACCAATTCTGAAGTTTTTTGAAGTCAACAGATCTTTTAGTCTTAGTTTTTATTTTAGCAGTGGCTTCTCAAATTAATAAAGGAGAGAAGCCCCTGGGCAAACCTGTAGCACTGAGGAATAATTACAAGAGCAGAGAATCTTGGCTCTGGTTCCAATTCAGGTATTAAAAAAGGTGTGTGAATTTCAGCAAGGCACTTAACCTGTCTAGACTTTGTCATAATCTTTAAAGAAAGAGATTAAGACTAGAAGTTATCTCAGGTCCTATTCTAGTTTTAAAACTTATGATTTCTTGACATCTATGATCAGTGGGATTATTGGAGAATCCTTGTTTCTTTAATGTATGAGTTTTAGAAGAAAACTTTCCAAGGGTAACAATTAGTGCTAGTTGCCCATAAGACCAACCTTTCAGGGGTATGGTATGGTGAAGTAGAAATAGTACAGAATTTAGAGTTAAACACAAGTTCTCAGACCTCTTCTGCCATCACCAGCTAGCTTGTGACTTTTGATGAATTATTTAGTGGGCTTTTTTGGTTGTTTTGTTTGTTTGTTTAGCCTGAGTTTTCCTTATTTGTAAAGAAAAAAGGTAGATGATAAAGCTTGTGAGAAATTAAATCCTAAATTAAATAAAGCTTGTGAGAATTTAACATATGTAAAGTTTGTGAGAATTCAACATATATAAAGTACATAAATATTCTTTCCTCTCTCAAGCTACCTCTTCTTCAAATTCCCCTTTTTTTTTCTTTAAAAGGAGAGATTAACTAGAAAATCTTTTAAATTTTAAACACTGTTTTTCCTGAAAAGAATTTAGGTGGAGAGGATTTTAGTGAAATATTACACCTTCTCAAGTCTAATAATCTTTTATTATTGAATGTAATTATTTTCAACTAATTCATCCCAAATTAATTTATATACAGTTTATGTATAAGTTAATCTTAGTATTATATTTAACCTGTTATTTCTTCATAGCTATCAAATTTGACATAGGTAATTATAGTTAGGGTAGGGGTAGTTTGCAAATGTATGTACTTGACCACATAACAAGTATGTGTTTAAACATGAAGAGTTAGTGGGAACAAGGCTAATTCAAGCCAAAACGATTGGTCAAAAAGTAGGCAGATGGATTAATAAAGAGAGTGAGCTTGGATTTTGGATACAGGTTGAAATTAGATCCTTGAGTTAGAAGAGACTCTCAGAACCTAACACTTAGAATTTTAATTCTTAAGCATTGCATTTTAAAGCAACATCATTTTCTGAAATGCTTAACGTTTGTCATCCTTAATTTATCTATGCCATTGAAAATTGTGACTATCTACCAGTGATAAAATTGAAAGGATAAACTTTAACAGTGCACCTCTGATGGCCTTTGTTATATAAATTCAAATGTTACTCACATTGTATGTTTGAAACTATAAAGTCCTTG
The DNA here is from genome assembly GCF_000696425.1 of Galeopterus variegatus. Lineage (NCBI taxonomy): Eukaryota > Metazoa > Chordata > Mammalia > Dermoptera > Cynocephalidae > Galeopterus > Galeopterus variegatus. The sequence continues at coordinate 64,712 of NW_007728103.1, read as the reverse complement.
TTGGCCAAGTAAGGTGGCAGTTTATATGATTTTACAAGTCTGGCTTAGAGTAAACTTATGCCAAGTTTTTTGTTTGTTTTGTTAGTAAAGTGCAGGTCTTTGAGAGAGCAATTAAAAATGAACTGTTTTAGGTCACTTGTTATCTGTCGTATCCATTAAATAATGGATTTTTTTTTGTATCTGTTAGTGATTTTATCTAGAGGAATTCTTATTTATTAAAAAAATTTTTAATAAAATATGTGTTGGTATATAATGTAAAAGAAAATTGACTCTGTTGTCATGTTCAGAGTCAGGATCACGTGGTTACCAAAGTCATCAAAATGAGAAAGATAAACCATCATTGTCTCTTGCCCATTAGCTTTAGTAAGCAAAAAGTAGATGCAGCTGTAATGTAACATTTGGGAAAGTGAGTTTCTGTTTCTGATCACAGTTAACAAAATTGCTAATATGTACAGTTTTTCAGAAAAAATCCCTCAAATGTGGTGATTTGGAGGAAGGAGAAATGATTGAGGGAGTTTATTATATGATATTTTATTCCTCAAATGTAATGGAAGCACTTTCAGTTCACTTATGAAGTACCATGAATACGTACTATTTATTGCTTTTAGAAAGCTTTACTTTTCAGAACCTCCATGAATTGATTCATTTCCATTAGTTTTCCAGCAGACCTTCATGTATTTACCTGTTAGATGGAGGTATTATGTTAGATTAAAAAAAAAAAAATCCTTAGTATATAAACTCTTGATTTTTCCTCTTGGGCTGCTCTTATCTTATACTTGTTTACCCTTTAGTCTAGGAGAAATAGTAAAAGAAAGAGAAACCTTGGCAATCAGTAAGTGTTGATTCTTTTTAACCCATTTTCTCTTCTTATTTCAGCTTTACTTTTAGAAGCCCAGTCAACACCATTTCAGGTCACACCTTCAACTATGGCAAATATCGTGAAAGGCCTCTATACTCTCCGACCAGGTAAACTTTAGTCAATCCTTTTGGGATTGGGCCTGTTTATGTTACAGCCTTATACAAGAGAACAGTGGTTCTATGTGTGTTTTGTGAGGCATGATAGTATTTGGGTTTGCTATAGCAAAACAAAAATGAGTAGATATTCATTATTGTGAAATGTAAATTCAGAACTCATTTGGAATTCTTTCTCTACTAGTGAAAACCAACTAGTTTGGTTTTTCCAACACCTGTGAAGGAAATACAGTAATTTGGGTGGAAAGGAAATAATTCATAGGGTACACTTTGGATAAAATTAAATCTCATGTTAGGTCTTAATCTCTGTCTGTTGTTACAGGGTTTCTCTGTTACTTCCTAACCCACATGCTGCAAATATGCACAGACATATAGATTCACAACTCCATCTTTTTAGGCCTGTTATGTAACTTGCAAGGAATCTAGAAGTATTGGTAAAGTTACTGTCATTTTATAAGGATGTTATGGGGAGAGATATAATCAGAAGAGCAGAGCCAAAAATCAAAGATCATGGCTTGTAAATTATCTTAATTATCTATTTTAGAATAAAACATTGTGGATTTAAAGGAATCCCAGAGTGCTTTTGTATATTTCTTCCTGTTTGTAAGCTAGAACCTCAAACTTGTCATAGACTTGTCTAGCCAATTAAAAAATGTCCATGGGAGATTGGAAATTTCTCAGGGTAGAACATTGCTCTGCAGTCTATAAGCATAGGGGTTGCATTTTTGACAGTAATTATCTTTTTGTGAAATTCTTTTGTTTTGAGGATTAAATGAAATAAAACTGTGATGTAAAGAGCTTAACACAGTACCTGATAACATAATAAGCATGCAAACATTCACTGTTGCTGTTGTTATCCATTTGAGTTTAGTGGTTATTTTATTTTAATTAATTGATGGCTTGATTATTTGCTTAATTAATTTAAAAGATATGTCAGAATTTAGCTTGCTAACGTGTAAACTGTGGTCCTAGGGGGTAGCCTGATTTTAGAAATATCTTCTTTCATAGGCTACTTTAAACTATTAGTGACTTCTAGAGTACTCAGATTTATTTAAATTTACCCAAACTTAAATTTGGATCAGATTTTGAGCTCTATTCTTTGTAATTTTTTTTTTCCTTTTTGTCTTTTTTCGTGACCGGCAACGGATCGCAACCCTCAGTGTCGCGCCCGTACTGGAACCGGCAACGGGATCGCAACCCTCGGTGTTGCGCCCGCACCTCGCTCAGCCAGTGAGCGGCCGGTCTGTATGTGGGATCCGAACCCTTGGCGGGAGTGCCGCCGCGCTCCCAAGCGGCGCACTGTAGCAGTGAGCCACCGGGCCGGCCCTATTCTTTGTAATTTTTAACAGAAGTTAGTTGTATAAAGAAGCAAAAATATTTTATTGCGTGTCTTCAGTAAACATTTTTTCTAGTTTCAGAATTTTGAATTTCATTTTACTGTAGTGTGATGAAAATGGCTCATGGGTTTTTTTGTGCTAGGTTATGATTTTTTTTTTCTTTTATGTTTGCAGGAATCCAAGTGTAGTATGACAAATTCCACCTCCCAAGTAGGCAGCTTTATCAGCTCTGGCTTTTATCATAAGCAACAAAATTGCAGAATAAAGCTAATCACTAAGAGTAGAAGAAACTATAAATACATGTTTATCTAAATGCTATTTTATCCAGGTTTGGGCTCTTGTAATAGGATTGATACTACTCGTGAGGACAATTCTATATTTGAGAATTATCTTTTTGAAAAGGTGAATTTTATCACAGTCTAACCTTTTGCTGCCCTAGGCATTTTCTGAGACACTTTTAAACATATTTGACATTTATGTGTCTTGCCAGTACCCATTACATTCCTGGTTTACTAAAGCAATTTTATTCACTTGACAGATTTAAGGTGAGAATATTTTAAAAGTTTGAATTTTAAGTGTAAAAGTTTCTTCCTTTGCAGTGGTTCTTAAGTGCTGGTCTATGTAGACAGCATCTGAATCACCTAAGAAAGTTTTTAAAACTCTGGATTCATGGGCCCTAATTCTTGGGGATTCTGATATCTTATATTTGGAGCGTTTCCATTCCGTCTTTAGAAGCTCAGTTTAAGAATAGTTCCAGCAATCCTATCCTGCCTTTTTTCATTTAATACACGCACTTTGGTTCTTCATCTTTATTTTAATGACTACTACCTGGAGTTCCATCAAGTTGCAGATAGGTTTGATTTATATGCTAGCTCTGACTGACTGGTTAGTGGTTCTCCAGAGCACCGTAATGAGATTCTTTCTAAAGCCATCTTTGAGCTAAGTTGGAAGGAGGGCCATATTGAGAACATTTTTCTGTGAGTTTGTGCAAGGGGTGGGTGGACTGGCCCTTGTATCATTTGAAATGCTTGTTTATTTGCTGCCTTTAACTTAGCTATTCTCCTGTTGGACAGTTTTTTACTTCCACTGTTTTACTTACTATTGACATAGCATTGTACAGCATCAAACGTGGCTTTTTCAGATTTAGAATTATTTATTCTGATTACAGTTTTTTAAAAGTGGGTTTACTGGATTAAATGGCATTTAGTATTTATGGTTTTTGATATATACAGCCAAAATATTTTCCAAGAGGGAAAATTTGAAAGGGCTAGATTAAAACAATTCAGAAGTGATAACAGTAGTAAATTGAGGACCACCAATAAGGAAAGGGAATACTGGTTTCATCCTGCCCTTGATACAGGGTGGTGTTATGTGTGTTAAGTAGTTAAGTAGGGGGAAGAGTGTGTGTTTATTTTAGCTTGATTTTTTCTGAATATTAACAAGGCTACTTACTCTTTGTATTTTTTTCTTGTGAACTATCTAGTCCTGTATTTCACTTATTTATCTGGTCTTACTGATTTGCACAAATTCTTTATAGTAAAGGAACTGATTCATCTTTGTCATTTCCAGAGCACATATTTTCCTGTGACTTCTCTTTGGTTTTTTATTTGCTATAGATTATTCTCTTGATCTTTTTTAAAAAATAATTTGATAACCACCTAATTCTCCTTTTTTATTGTGATATGTATTTAATTTGCTGTAATTTAATATGGGTCAAAAAAGATTTTTATTTCCAAAGTACAACCAGTTATCTCCAGCCCACTTAGTAAATGTTTAGTTCCCACCCCCTCTACCTTTTCTTGTTGCCTCTTTTTTTAAATATGTCTACTTATTATTACTGGTGCTACTCTGTTCTTCAGCCAGTAAATTATTTTAATGAATGGCTAATAGGCCTGGTATTTCCATCAAGTTCCTTTCCTCCAAGCCCCTTCCCCCCACCGAACTCTTTGGTAATCTCATTCAAGTTTTCCTCCAAATTTAGGGTTTTCGACAAGATGCATTCAAACATTCCTGAGGGATTTTCATTAAATTCTGTTAAATCAGTAAAATGTAAAAATGCCTGCTTTCTCCATACTATAAATTCTTTTTAGAAAGGAAGTTTAATTTCTTTGCATGTTCTTTACCAAAATGGGGTTGCATTAGTTTTTCCCCTCTTTTAAAATTTGTTTTATCTTTTTTTTTGGTGAGGGAGCTGGCTGGTACTGGGATCTGGGATCTGAACCTTGGTGTTATAAATTTGGTTTTATGTATATTTTTGTTCTTTGGACAAAAGAAAACTTTCTCTTTTCCATTTAATTTGTCTGTATGATTTCCTTAATGAATTTTTTCATTCTCTCACAGAGTGGGTTCAGATGGCTCCAACTCTATTTTCTAAATTTATTCCAAACATTCTCCCTCCGGCGGTGGAGTCTGAACTTTCTGAATATGCTGCTCAAGATCAGAAACTTCAGAGAGAACTTATTCAGAATGGCTTTACAAGGCAAGTTGTTTTTTTTCCCCTGTAATGACAAAGTGCATCCAGTTTGGCTTGACAGGGGAGGGTTGTGAAGGTTCTTAGAATGGGAAATAACTGTCCAAGGGTCAAATGTGCTGCTCCTGGGAGATGCAGTTAGCTCTTTTTTTGTAGAGAAATGTTGAAGCTGGGTTTTGCTTTGGTGGAAGCTGCTCTTCATTTCATGCTTGTACTTATTTATTTACTTATTTTATTTTATTTTATTTTTTATTCATTTTTGGCGGCCGTCTGGTATGGGGATCCTTGACTTTGGTGTTATGTTATAGCAACATGCTGTAACCAACTGTGCTAACCAGCCAGCCCAATACTTCATGCATTTTGAAGAAGGGCTTTCTCACTGGGTGGGCAGTTTGGGCAACCTTCGAGAGTTCTTCCAACTTTGATTCTCTCCTGTTAGTCCTGAACATGTGGAAAAACACTGTAGAAATTTTATGATGAGTTATAATGTACTTTTATGACTAAGCTAGTAAATAGGCTTTAAATTCTGTTTTTCATATTTTTATTTTTGCCCTAACTTCTAGTTGTTTCTTCCTAAAAAGTAGGATATCTCTTATGCATGTCCAGGAAATTTGCCTCCCTTGGTTTTCAATATACAGTTTGCTAATTTTTCTAAAATTTTTGTGATTCATTTTCATGGCCATATCCCAGAAAACCTTGCAAAGTCCATTTTTTCAACTAAAATAAATTAATATAAATTTTTTGTAATTTCCTATGGGAAAACACCCTGTATGTCACCAAAGCATTAAAGGTACAATAATATCTTATATTTACATAATCCTTACTCTTAGCACTTTTAAGTATCTTCTGGCATTAAGGGAGAAAGTTGTGGAAAGGAAGACACCTGGGGCGCTGTAGGCATAATTGTGTCTACAAATAGTAGGTTGAGTGTTACTCATTTATTTGGATGGGGCTGGGGATGGACATTTCTCTTTTAAAGGTTCTGAGGCCAAACTAAATTTCAGAAACAGCAGCCTTGACCAGGATCACTGTTACTAGGTTTCCAGTTTCAGCAGAGGTTAGGAAAGAAAGCAGGTAATTGTCATTTATTCCCTTTCTTTGTCCTGGTGGCATCTGTGTTCATGTGGTAGTGAGAGTACCGAGTAATTCACTGGTTGTTTAACCCCCTCACTGGCATCTTACACTGGAAAGGCTCAGTGAAGTTGTGTTGATAGCCCGGTAAAGTTGACTTGCTTGTGATTAGCAGAAGGGAAGGCCAATGGGAAATGCTGAAATGTAAATGTTTTTCACCTTGATGTCAAGGGGTCAGGCACTTCCTGACATTAATTGTAGTGTTTCTAGCAGAAATAGAATGGTGTTATTTTCGTACACAAAATGAGGCCATTTAATGCCATATTAGTTTTACGTATTCATTTTTGAGGACTAATATTTATATGGTTCAAAAATCAAAAATATAAAAGTATACATTTAGAAGTTTTGCTCACACCTGTCTCTTTACCCCCACCCTATTAAAGTAACCATTTTTATTAGTTTCTTATGATTCCTTCCAGGGTTTTTAAAAAATGTGCAGATATGAGCAAACACAATATTTGTCCTTATTTTTATTCCTTTCTTACACATTCCATTGTGTAGATATATTACAAATTATTTAACCAGTTCCCAGTAGATGGCCACTTGAAGTATTTCTAGTCTTTTGCTATTACACACCATGCTGCGATGAATAACCTTGTACATGCATAATTTTGTATGAGTTGCAGGTATATCTGGAGGGTAAATTCCCAGAAGTGGGATGGCTAGTTCAAGAGTAAATGCAGTTGTGATTTTGGTTAATATTGCCAAATTGCCCTCCATAGGGGATTGTGCCATTTTGCATATCCACCAGCAAAGTTTGAAAGTGCCTGTTCTTCATGGCCTTGCTTGTACAATATGTTGTTATGCTTTTGGATTTTTGCCAATCTAGCAGGTGAAAAATAATTACTCAGAATTGGTTTAATTTGCATTTCTCTTATGAGTAAGGCTGAGCATATTTTCATGTTTGCATTTCTTTTTCTACAAGCTGCCTGTGTATGTCCTTTGTTCATTTTTCTATTTGTTAGTCTTTTTTGATTTCTAGGAGCTCTTTCTGTAGTGAAGAAATTAATTCTTTGTCCAAAGTAAGACAGATATTTTACTTAGTTTGTCTTTTGACTTTGCTTATGGTGGTTTTTGTTTTAAGTCATGCAGAAAATTTTTATTTTTGTGTAACTATACCAGGTATTCAGGGTTTTTATTTGTGGCTTATGTATTTTTGAATTATAGTTAAAATTTTTCCTTAAATATTTTAAAATTAATGCAAAATAACCTGAGTGTAGCTTTTATGTTTTTTCTAGGTGCACCATAATTTTGAAGTCTTTTATGCTTTTAGTTATGTTTTATTTGAATGTTTGCTTTTGATAGAGATGAGCTTCTTAATATCTTTTAAAATAAACAGACTTCTGAAAACTTTTACTTCTGTGAAGCAGTGTATGGCTATAGCTCTTATAGACTTCTCCAATCACCTTGAGTTCACCTTTTAGAATAGTATGTGGAACTATTTAAACTCCTCCAGAGACATTTTCCTAATTCTAATTTTGGAACTGGGATAAGAGAACAGGGTGCCAGGACTATTTGTTGTATAGTAGCTCTTATGTCAGATTTGCTTGAGATGAGATGAGTAACTGACTCCATAAATAGCCTCAGGTAACACTGCCTTTGCACATGGAGGACTAATAGGGCACTGTTCAGCCAAGGCCAAGCGGGTCGTATTCAAGGAAATGCCTTGATTTTTGGTGTAAATTGGAGTTTTTGTTTCTCTTAGTGGAATTCTTTTATACAACTTCTGGCTGAGATTTAAACAATAGGCAGTATTCCAAGAGTGATAAAATGTTTTATTTTAACAATTTAATTGGGCCATTTTTGTTATTAAATTAACACCTTATTATATACATTTACTATTAGGATGAAACTCTGCTTCATAAATTATTCTGAAAGGGTTTTGCACAGAGTATGCCCTGCCAAAGCTGACATTCTCGTACCCACTTCTGAGTTTACTCATACTGGGTGAAAGGAAGTGCCCATGCAATACTCAGCAGCTGATAGGAAGTCTGCCTCTCCTCTTGTGCATGGGCTGTCCACATTCTGCCCTGTCAAACTTAATGCCTTCTTTGATCATTATTTGGCTAGGATTGTTTTGGAAGAGATGGTGTCCACTGATGCAAAAATATTTGAGAATGTAGTACAGACTATTTAATAAGAATTCTGTTACTGGCTATTCTGATATGAGCTGTCATTTTATGGTTTGTGCCTAACCAGCCAAATGATTCCTGTTCAGTATTGCAAACTACCTTTTCATTTAAGATGATGTTCCACTTACGTGGTGTAGAGGTTCTGAATAGGCAGCACACAGCTTTAATGTGGATGGCACAGAGTAAGTCTCTGTAATGTTTTGAGATAATATGTGAATGTTGTCAAATACATCCTCTTTGCAGTTAATGGACAGATTCTCATTTGAGTTGGAGTTTTTGTGAAACATGATCTTTAGGTGCATGGGAAAATATGGTAGACTTATTTCAAAGCTAAAATTAACATGTAAGCTAAAAGCAACATTTTCTTTTTATTTCTTACCTGCATAATTAAATTGATTGGGGAGGGGTGGCGGTCTGGTGTCTGTTTTTACCAAAGATCCCATTATGGAAGATAAGCTCATTTGGGAACTTATAAAGTGCAGACCCTTAGCTGGAGCACCTCCTTCCTATGTAGCTTTTAAAGGCAAATAAAATGTTCTTTCTGAGTAGTGGTCACCTAGATTGCTGGAACAAAACAGAACCTTGTTAGGGGTATTGCTGGTCCTTTAGCTGAGAGGGTCACCACAAAATTTGGGCTTCTTCATTTAGTAGCAGAGGGCTGGTTTTGATGGTCGTGTATAGCTTTCCAGACTTGTGGGTTTAGATAATATCTTTTGCAGCCTTTCACATACATCACATTTATATTATTTCTTCTTGCCTCCTGTTTTTTTCACAGTTGTACTTTTTTCTTGTTATTTTTGCACGTTCAGTTTTTAGTTAACCTTTGAGGGGTAGAGAGTGGGGAAAAATGAAGTTGGAGAGGTAGGGAGGAGCCATGTCACAGGGCTGAGAAAATGAATTAGTATTGACTTTTAGCTGTAATGGGAAGCACTGCAGGGCTTTAATCAGAGGCATGAACTAATTTTGTTTATGCTTTTACAGAAGATTGCTCTAGTGCTTGTCTGACTTGTGCAGTTGTGTAGGGGAGGCTTAGATTGGGACTGTAGCAGTGGAATTGATGAAGAGTAGTTGGTTTGGGATTATGTTTTGGGACAGAATGATGCAGAGTGAGGGAAAGAGGAAGCAAGGATGACCTAAGATTTTGGCTTGAGTAATTGGGTGGATAGTGATGCCATTCACTGAGATGGAAGACTAAGGAAAGAGTGGGGATAGAGTGGAGTTGGCATTGTATTCGGGCCACAGTACATTTCCAACATGTATAAATCATCCAAGTGGAAATGGTAATGAGGCTAGTGGACCTGCAAATTTGAAGTATAGAGAAGAAATAGATCAAGACATGTAAATCTGAGAGCCGCTGGCATATGGAGAATATTTAAAGCCACAGGGCTGTTGTGATCACCACCCTAGACTAAGGAGGAATGTAGAAGAAAAGTTGGCCAAGGACAGTGTTGGGCAGAGCCAGCAAAGGAGACTGAAAAAGGAATGGCAAATGTGATGGAAGGAAGGTCAGGATTGTGCAGTATCACAAAAGACTAAAGAAAGGAAAGTGTTGTAGAAAGGAAGTGATCAGTTGATAAATCTGCTAAGAGACCAAGGAAGCAAAAACTAGCGAATTGGCCATTATTACTCATTACTCAAGTATTTTAGTCATTTGTCTGGGTTACTGTCTGAGAAGCTGGAGAGACAAAAGTAGGATTTGCAGATAGCATAGGGCCTAATCAGGACCGCTATTTTCTTAACTCTAAAGTGGAACTAGAACTTCTTCTATAGGTGTTTGAAGATGAGCTGGTTAATATATGTAACAGTTCATGTTCTTCCACTCCCAAAAAGGGTATAAGGTACATTAAGATTCTGAGATTTTGGGCCGGCCCGGTGGCGCACTGGATAGTGCGCCGCTTGGGAAGCGCGGCGGCGCTCCCATCCGAGGGTTCGGATCCCACATACAGACCGGCTCCCGCTCACTGGCTGAGCGAGGCGCGGGAGCAACACCGAGGCTTGTGATCCCGTTGCCGGTCCCCGGTCCGGTACGGGGGCAACACTGAGGGTTGCGATCCGTTGCCGGACACGGAAAAAAGACAAAAAAAGACAAAAAAAAAGAAAAAAAAAAAATCAAAATGCTTCACTGTAATATAAATGGGAATTTTTTAAAAAGTAATTTGTAATAAAATAACATAAACAGTATTTTATTGTGTGGCTGGCTAGGCCTGACTACACTAGAAGTCGTAACGAAGTAGGCAGATACTTGCACCTGTCCATAGAATCCTGGGGCTGGAACTGCAACAAACACAGGCTGATACAGGTGCCGAGTTGGTGACTCAGCTACCTCCAGCATGTTGCCATCAATGAAGTGATTTAGTGAAATGTTGAACAACTCTTAGCAGCAAAGTCAATCTCTCCTAAATTTACACAGAACTGTAATTGCATTCCTAGAAAGTTCATTGTATATTAAAACTTCGGTTTCAGTAGGGCTTTTAGGGGAAGATTTTTAATTATCCTATTTCATATTTGCCCAAGTATATGCAGGTCTCTAGGGACATAGATGGCAGAACCCAGGCTTATCTTTAAAGACGTATTTTATTGTGAACCTATTTCTAGAACTCAGTGTAAACCATCTTTATTATCTTTATCTTTTTGTCGTTTAGTTCTTTCTGTATTAAAAATCAGTACCCTTCATTTAAGAATATTCAGCTTATAAATTACTCTGCCTGTATTTAAGTTTCATGTCTATTTTAAAATAGGTTGTTGGGTTAGAACTGAAATATCTGTTGTACTCCCATTTGCAGTTATGTCTGTTTGTTTCTCCTGTTTTGGTGTGAAGTCAGTTCTGTTGACTGTCTCTTCTATTCTTATTCCTAGAGGTGACCAGTCCCGGAAGAGAGCTGGGGATGAGTTGGCCTATAGTAAGTAATAATGTTCCTCCCTATCTTTGATGGTTTTGTGATGTAAGGCAGCCAGTGGCAATAACCGTGCAGTTAGTATAATGATACCCATGGTGTTCTTACACAGCACTGTGTGTGATAATGGTCAGGCTGTTCTGCAAGCTGTGGCAGCTCTGAAGTCTATTTGATGGTGGTGGTTCTCAAGGTCTTGTCAAGAGGCCACCAGATTCTATAGTCTTTACTAGGATGGAATGATGACCCGGTTTCAGTTTCTGATGATCTTTGCTCCCTTTTGCTTTACTCAAAACCACCTGGTTTTGAGAGTTAAGTCCTCTTTTGGGGGGTTTGGAAAAGTGTGAGAAGTATGTGTTGAATAAATAGATTGAATGCTGTCTGCTATTCATACTTTTTCTGTTCTGATTTTTTTCAGACAGCTCATCAGCATGTGCAAGTTCCAGGGGGTACAGATAGTGAATGTATTGAATGTACTTTCCTTCCTAAAAAGAGGACACACTGGAGCTGCAGAGACTGTAATTCAGAGCACAGTGGGGGCCTGCAGACACTCAGGAGCTCTGTCACAAAGCTGGTCTTGGAAGAGGATGTTGGACTTCTTACTTTGGTTTGTAATTTTAAAAAACAAACTAACAAAAAACAAAAACTTAAAAACTGTTGCTGCTAGACTTGGGGGTGATTTTGAAATGGGACAATCTTTTAATGAGTTTATCTACAGATTCTGTGAGGAACAAGCATCTTGGAAAGTGACCATTGCTAAGTGAAACCTGACAGTCAAAATCAGCAGCTTCCTCTCAACATAGAAGATCAGAAGAATTTTTTTTTTTTTTTTAAGCACTTGTTTTGTTCCTTTGTGGAATTGGCACTTCAGTGTATTGGTTTCACATGTCAAGATAACTTTTGCTTTAAAACAAAGCAAATCATTACAATACAGTATTTTTTGCCCATAACCAAAACAACCCCTTTTAAAAGAGTTGGTCTTTGTTTAGCATTAGAAAAAAGTCTTGCTAAAAGAAAACGCTAACTCTGCTTTCACTAGAATTCCCGCCCCCCCATCAATTCACAAGTTTTTTCTACTTTGTGCCTTGAACTTTGTGCACTTTGCAACCATGTGACCATGTTGTCAAACTCAGAAATGTTTTCTGGAGTTTATGGTATCCCAGACTGACCCGCCAAAATGTAAGGTGTGACTTTGTAGTAGGATGCTAGTTAAGTGGAAAAATAGAAACATGTTACGCATTGGTCAGATTTCCTCCTGCTTCACCAGGGCACATTCATGTTAATGTTAGGGACCAACTCTCGTAGAGCATTTCGATTCTCTCTGTTGCTTAACATGATTTCACCAGCTGCTGTAGTATTGGCAGTACTCTAGTTTAGGGGTGGGTGGTACTTTAGCACTAAAGCGCCCCTTTTAATATTGTTGTGAATTATCCAACAGTAAGAGCTGCTTCCTGTCTCTCTCTAGGAAGCAGATATAGTTATTAAATCCAAATATAATCAGTGGTGTGGGGTTCCTGACCCATTTCATTTTCAATGGGTGAGATAAGTACTTAAAAAGAAGTCTGCATCTCTTAAACATTATATTTGAGTGTAATAGGGAAGAAGTAGCACTGCTCTTTTAAGTGTCCCTTCCAGTGGTGGCAAAGCTGTATTTTCTGCTTCTCCACACCCACAGAGCTGTTTAGTTCTGCATAAAAGTCTCTGAAGCTTATTCTTGTTTTTGAAATGCAGGTTTTTCATAGAGCTGCCTGTGCAAGTTCAGTTTGTCCTTTCTCGGGGAGTGGGGTGGGTGGGAGAGTTGGAAGTGGGATCTTGAGAGCAAGTAAGTTATCTAAACGTAGAAGTCCTTGATTTGCAAAATTATTATATAGAGAAGTAAAAGTAAAGGTTTTTTTAAGGACTTATCAACCAGAGTTGGTAGATTTTGTGGAGGACTTTAATTGGACTCAGTTAACTCTGTGAGCATCTTGTTTGCATTGATGAACACTGAATTACTGTAAGAACATATACAGGCTGTCACTATGACCTATATAGTTTGATTTGCTACACAAGTAACATTCTAGTATCAAAGAAGAATTCCAGTTTATCATGAGGTCCAACTTGGATGCTTGCTGCAGGCTTGCGAATAACACCTGGAACTGAAGTCTCTCCTGAGTGATTTTAATAATATTTGTGAAAGGAATAAAATTGGGATGTTTCTTTAAATGTAGATGAATTCTTCAGTATCCTAGTAATATACCCAAATTCTTTTTCTGGTTGAGAACATTCTGTTTTGGCCAACAACAGAATAATTTTCCCTATGAAAACATTTATTATGCTGTGAATTGGCATTAAAATCTTTGGATGCTTTTGCATTATTAAGTTAATGGAGAAATATTTTATATTCTTTTTATTATTGTGTATGTGTTAACAAAAAGTGGGTAAAGTTTGCAAAATTTAGTTTCTCTAAATTTTTGCACAGTGACTGCAAGGTCAGGGCTTGGTACTGCAGAGCCATGACTGGAAGGCCCTGTAGGAAGGGTATACACATTCTCCCAGTGCTTGTGTCCTGGTTGTTACTCATCTTGGCCCCTTGAGGTAAAATGTAGTATAAAGAACCTATTTATTTTAAGTCAAAATTCATTTTGCTTATTTATTGGGATTCTTGGCAAAATTTTTAGTTTGTAACATGAGAAGAAATAAAATTCATCCCCCCTCCCCATTTTGTATCAACTAAGTACTGTGTGCCAGAAAGTGTTTTCTTCTCATGTTTACTTGTATCCTTCTTGCCAGTACAGTATACAGTTTTTCCACCTGAATTAAATACTGGCTTTTGTATCAGATCATCTTTGAAGGCCCAAATCTTCGAAGACAAAAAATTGTACATGCAGGTTGATTGTCTGGTTAACCAACACATGCAGTTGATTTGGCTCAACTAACTGGGATGTGTGTGCAGCCTGAAATCAGACACTTAAAAAGAAAGCCAGGTCAGTCATCTTGAAATAATGACAGGTAAAAGTAAATAGATGATGATTGTTTTGAGAGAAGGTATTTATTTTAAAGGTTGGCCTTAAGCTTCAATAACTGTCATTTCATGACCTCTGTTATCACAGTTGTACCCTAACCTGGCAGGAATTACTTCTTTGTTTTCTTTGGTGGAGAAAGCAAAACCAGGTGTCATGACCCATAGTTCTTAGGCAGAGTTAGTAAGAAGAAACACATGGATTCATGAGTCGTGCATTAGTAAATTTTGTGGAAAAGTTACTTTTTTTTTCTGTTCCTTTTACAAGTTGCAGCAGTTACCCTTCCTTTCTTTGGGGTCTAGGATGAAAGCTAACTTGTGGGTAGATGAGATTGCAGAATAGATGCCCTTGGCTGTGAACACTGCATACGCATCTCTAGTGCTCAGACCTGTACCATGGCCACTCCCCTTGCTGTCTGCCATGCTTTCTGTTGGGTTGCAAATTTGCACACATAGATAATTCCTCAGGAAGAGTTTGCACTTGCATCACCTCGTAATAGTCTGTACTGACCAAACAAGGGATTTGAGAGTTTTTCAGCACAAAAGGATAACTTTAGAGTGGTGGTCTGTACATGTACTAGCAAAGGTAATGGTGATCTGTCTAGCAAACAAAATTGGTTTCTGCAGTTATAAAGTGAGCAGGAGCACTTGTATCATAGTATTTAAATAATCTTGTTTAATCTCCCTTTTAAACAGAGTTAACCCTTCCAGATTTTGTCTTCTTTTTATTGAGGCTGGCTGTATTTTCTTCTGTTTTCTTTTTCATGTTATAGCAGATAATTATTTCTGTGATTATTATGCAAGAGACATTGCCCTTGAACTAAAATTCAGTTTTTTAATAAGTAGCTGAGATATTAAAAAACTTACAACTAAAAGGCAAAACAAAAAACCTACATTAACTATCCAAGCATTGTTTGGATGTTGTGAGTTGATTTTTTTATGGTGTCTCATTGAGCTTTTTAGCTTGGAATATTATGTTTACTTTAATCCAATTCTAGGCCTCTTACAGGGACATTAAAATTCTAGGTCAGAGTGTGAATACCTTGATTGACACCTATTATAAGAGGTTTATAGGACCCTTTTGGTTGTGATTACTTCTTTCAGTGAGATTGTGTAAGATGAAGTTTAGTTTCATCAGAAATTAAAATGGTCATAGGAGTTCATGGAGAAATGACTCTGCTACTACTTTCATTACCTGGCCACTGGAGTATATGAAAGGAGCCCTGTTCTTTTCCAAGGGAAATGATTCCTCTTCTATACCCACTGTAAATGAATTAAAGTCACTGGCACCTTCCCTCCTACACTGGCCGAGAGACCCTATTTTGAAACCTCTTTTCCAGAGGCATGAGAACATACACTATTTTTGCTTATGTTGATGGAGTGTCTGTGGGAAAATTAAAAGAAAGTGCTAATCAGAGATCCATTTTTATAGAACCTTACCATATATTGCAACCCAGCTGGTTGGAAATTATCTTCATTTCTGGTTGGACTGCATTGTTTAGAAAAATGTTAATAGCTTACAATTCTGGGAAATTTATAGTGTGGCTCTAAGGTTAAGAATTCTGTGGTTTGGAAAAAAATAAATATTTTGTATTGATTTTCACATGTATTTTAATGTTGTGACTATGTACTAAATGCAATAAGACTGTGGATATTCTCTTAGAAGGGTGTGTTTTGTTAAACAGATGGCAATTTACTTACTCTCATTAGTCCTATTAATATTACAGCTGTGCAGTTCAGGAGGAATTATTCAAATGTGAAGTTGTGGGGAGTTATAGCTAGAAACAGGAATGCTGATGAATAATTTGGAGGTCAAGTGCAGGCAAGAGGCTTTTGCCACCTACCGGCATAGCCAGAGCAGTTACCCTCCCATGAATAAATGAAGTCTAGTCCCTGGTGGTGCTTGTTTGTCAAAAGGCATGGTGGGCTCAGAACAGGGTATTCTGTACATCAACTCTTTTATTAATCCAAGAAAAACAAAACGGTGGATGAAACCCTTACTGACCTGGGATACAAAACCACTGACTTTGGCTCTGACCTTTAACTCTCGGCAGATTTTGAATTGCTCTTTCTGTATTAGAGTGTATACTATCACTCTAAAACATTGTGGTTTATGAAATAAATCTTGTACAGATGTCCTTGGTCTTGTTATGTTATGTTATAAATCTTGTACAAATGTCCTTGGCCTTGATACCTGGTTCACTAGAACTTTGTTTTGATACAGGGCATTTGATTTTGCTTACAGTGTATTCATAATGACTCCTAAATGATAAATACCCTCAGCACCTGTCTGTTACCACAGTTAATTAGCCTGTGGGGTGAGTGTTGATCTTGACTTCTGTACCAGTGATAAAAAACTGTGTGTGTGTGTGTATGTAACTATATATAGTTACATATACATGTGTATATAGAATATGTAACTATAGTCACACACACACCCCATTCTGTGTGTGTAACTATGTATAGTTACATATACATGTGTATATAGAATATGTAACTATAGTCACACACACACCCCATTCTACATATATAGTACATGTAGTTTTTCTTTTTTTAAACACTGGTATAATTTCTTTCTTTTGTGGGCCTTTAATCAAAACTTTCTGATCTGGGTCTTTGTTTTTCATTGATTGTACCGTGCTTTTTCTATAACCCTTTATGTTTTCTTGCTAGGAAATGAATAATAACCCCTAGGTTTTTTGTAAGGTTACTGTACAATTTTAGTTTCTCTCGCTGTCTCTTTAAAAGTGTCCTTTCCTACAGTGTTCTCAGAATGCCAGTTTTCATGCCCTTTTTTTTTTTAAACCTAAACTCTATTGCGATGGTGTCTACTTTTCGATTACCACATATAGCAGGATTCAGTGACTTTATCTTTTCTTTTTCTTTGCATTTAAATTACCTGGCAGTTTCCTTCTGTGCTCTCTACCCCCCATCAAGTAGGATGCTATTTAAAACCTCTCTCTTTTAACGGGGTTTTTTTTTTTTTAAACTGAGTACAAGACTTTTCTGCTAGAAAGAGCTCTGTGTGTGTTTATGTATGTTTAATTTATTTCCTCTCTTGGCCTATTTCTCAAGCCAAAATTCTCCAACATTTTGAATTTCAAAAACATGATAGTAGAAAGAATATCACACAGAATCTGAGAGCAAAGATTTGTCTCAACTAGTTGTGTGTTCTTGGGTAGATTATCTTTTTGAATCTCTGCTTCCCCATATTAATATTAAAGCCCTTTCCATTTCCTAAATGACTAGTAGAGAGCTGCAGAAGGATATAACAATTCTAAACTTCCTAGTAGTGCAACAAAGTGTCTCATAACATACCTCAAAATTATAAAGAAACAATGGGCACAACTACAAGGAAAAATAGGTTAATCTACCAATATAATGGGCATTTTCAGCACACCTCCATCAGTAATTAATAGATCATGAAGAAGACCAAATTACTAAGATTATTAAGGACATAGAAGATTTAAATAACACAGCTAATAAATTTGATCTGATGGATATAGATAAAGCATATTGCACCCTTCAGTAGGAAAATAAGCATTTTTTGCAAACCAAATGTAACAATGCATTTAAAGTATAACAAATGATGACCAAATTGGATTTATCTTAGGAATGCAAGATTGGTTTAATATTGAAAATCAATTAGTGTAAATTAATGGATTAAAGTTGTATGATCAGGTTGTCTGTGAAAATCCAAAGAATCTATAAGGCAAATTAGAAGACTTAAGAGTTTATCAAGATTGCTGGTACAAAATCAATATGCAGATGTCAATTTAATTTTCATGTACTAGCTACAAACCAGTAATGGGTTTTAAGTTTTTTGCATGTAATTAAGGAATACAATTTAAAATACCTAAAAATACATCTCAATAAAAAGTATATAGCTCTTAATGAGAAAACGAAAAAAGAAAAAAACACCCTTTATGAACCTAAATTAATGAAAAGGGAATGGTGGATAAATTGAAAAGGTATGGTGGATAAGAAGACTCAGTATTATATAGATCTCAACTCTTTGTCCAAATTGGTTAATAGATTCAATGCAGCTCTAATCAAAGTACCAGTGGTTTTCACTATAACCTGCCAAGCTGATCCTAAAAGTTAAATGGAAGAACAGAGGGCCAGGGATACCCAAGATATTCCTAAAAGAGAATGATGTGTAAGGTGAACTAGCACTACAAAATTATAAAATGTACTAGAAAATATAGTGATGAAAACAATGACTTTGGGGTAGAGAAGGATTTCATAAACAAGATAGAAAATGCACACCATCAATTAAAAGATGAATAATTTGCCTACACTCATAGTAGTATGTACTTTTATTTGCCAAACATGACATAGAATGAAAAAATAAGCCCAATTTAGAGTGAGATACAGATATTTACAATACATACATGGCTCCTAAACAGCACCCGAATTCAAATCAGGAATGAAAACAACTTGGGGAGATAGACACCAAACATGGGCAGGCATTTCACAGGAGAAACAGAAGTGGCTGTTAACATGCAAAGATGTTCAGCCTTAGTAATAGGGACACGCATATTAAAATCATAAATAATATTTCCTTGCCGCTAAGTTGGAAGAAATTATAAAAAGTCAGAAAATGTGAACAATTGGAGGGTATGAAAATCTTTATCTTCTATTGTTGATGTGTAAATTGGTACCACCACTTTGGAAAATCAGTATTATCCAGTGAAGTTGAACACAGACATGTCTATAGCCCACTAATTTATACTGAAAAAAACTCGTGCATGTGTATCAGGAATGTTCATAATAGCATTATCTGTAATAACCAAAAAGGAAAGAGGGATCCAAATGCCTGTCTACAGTACAATGAATAAATGGAGTATATTTGTTCAGTGGAGCTCTGTAGAGCAGTAGGGCATCATACAGCTGTTGGTCATAACATGAACGAAGCTTAGAAACCATATTGAGTGAAAGACGCAAGTCAGAAAAATAGAGCCAGTATGGATACCTTTATATAAAGTACAAAAACAGGAAAAACTATATTGTTTAGGGATTCTTAGGTAGTAAAATGGAAAGAAAGAGAATTACTAACATTCAGGGTCATGGTTACCTTGAGAGAGGTGCACAGGAGCTTACAGTAAGGGGCACTTGATAATAATGTTTTGGCCATTGTAAACATGTCAAAGCTCTTTGAGTTCATATGTAAATCCATTGCAAAGCCAATTTAAATACCAAAGAGTATTATTTTTAATATAATTTAAAAACTCATATGAAGTATAAACATGCAGTAGGAAAATCTTCATTAAAAAGGGAAAAAAATAGAAGGAACTAGCTGCACCAAAAAAAAATCACATTTTTTAAAAAGTGCAATTAAATTAAAACAGTTACACTGGTGTATATAAATATGGACAAGTTAATGAAAATAGTTTAAAAATAGAAACAAATACGTTTAAGAATTTAACATTAAAGATGGCTTTTTGAAGTGGTTCTGGCCATGATGGATTATTTAATGAAATGCCGGTATTACTGGAGAAAATTAAATTGATTTCTATCATACCATTCACCAAAAGAAATTCCATGCAGACTGAAAATTAAATAAAAAAGAATGTTATAAAAACTAGAAGGCAATATAATTTTTTTCTTGGGCTTGGAGAGATTTATTTTAAGGATACAAGCAATGGCATGAAACAAAAAGCCCTGGGTCAACCCAGTCACCTGCCTTTGAACTCCGTAGATTGCTCACCCCCAGCGTGTGTGTGTGTGTGTGTGTATACATATGCATATATCTTAAAATTAATATACTAATTTACTAATACATAAAAGAAGAAATAGAAAATAAAAAAGATGAGGTAAAAATGTTTTAAAATATCGTTTATGGTATTTGTGGTTAACAACCTTTTGCTTTTTCTAAAAAGTATATTTTTTCTTTTAGTGAGAGTCATATGATAAAAAATGCTTTGTTATTTTTGAAACTACTGGTTTTAACACTTAATGTTCTCATCCTAAGGTAAGTTTGTTTTTGTGCTTGGTTTTAATGGCTATTGTAGCTGAAAAAGCCACTTCATTAAGATCTGTGGATCCAAATGGCTGTGCTTACTGAAAAAATTTACCAGTTTTGCAAAGGTGTTTATTAAAATCTTCATAATAAATTTCTGTGTTTTCCAGTGTCAGTAACTTGTTCTTGCTGAATAATAGGGGGTGTTGCATTTTTACTGTTGCTAACAAATGGGTTCAAACCTACTGAAACTTATTTTTGGATTTCATTTCCAAAGTTTAAGTGTGCACTTTTAAGGGTATTTATAGGTGAGTTTTTGGCAACACATTTTCATAAAGCTGGAAGCATGTCTGACTGTTTCAAAATGCTCATCTAAACATGAATTTCTTTTGGAAAATAGCTACTTTCTTACTCATTGTTAGGATGTCATCTTTACCTTAAAGGACTGGATAAAGCCTGTTCATTAAAAAAAAAAAAAAAAGAACCTTCTAGATTGCATGTTACTTGCACTTGTCACCACAGGAAAGGTTGGCAAATTCAAACATTTGTCTTTTTATTAATAAATATATAAGATCTTTAGTTTTCACAATATTTTTAAGAATGTTGCTGTGAGATAACCAAAAAGCCTCTTTGGGGATTTAAATTTCCTCATCTCATTATATACTATTGCAAAAAAGCTATTATGTAAGATAAAATGTGTAAGTGCAGTTGGCTCAGTGGTGGCACACAAGCTGCAGTGTCTGGGAGAGAGCAATGGCACTGCCAGTCCCAGCACTCTTTCTTTAGGGTTCCTCACTTCCTTGTATGTGCTGCCTGACTGCTTGACCTGTGGACTGTGTATGTGTTAAATATTGGAAAGGCTGCTTTGCACTTAAAAACATAGATAACTCATGTTTTCCTCCTGGACCTCAGTGGATCACTTGTTCACTTAGAGACTACTGGCTTAAACCATAGGAGATTTATCACCTCAAAAAAGTCCCAAGGTTGGACAGTTCCAGGGTTGATAAAAGCAGCAAATTGACATCATCAAGGACCTGGGTTTCTTCCAGCCTTGTGCTCTGCAGGCCTCAGCCTGTCCTTGTATTTCGAGGTTTGTCCTTGTATTGCTTCCCTCGAGGTGTTCACTGGACTGCAGCACTTGTCAGACATGACAACAGCTAGTTGAAGAAGAAGGCCTCCCTCTGTTCCCCAGCACCTCTTTTAAGAGCAGTGAAACTTCCCAAAAGCCCACCAGCTTAGTTGCCCTTACTTTTCACTGGGAAAAGTTGGGATTCATGAACATTCCCAAACTAATAACTGGGAAGGAGAATGGGACCACCAGGTAAAATTTAGACTAAATAGATCTCATCAAGTCTTGGGTCTGAGGCGGGGCTCAGCCTCACAATGGCCTGAGGGGAGGAGGTGTCTGAATAAAGCCAGGTGTCAGGAAGGTGGCAGGGAGGAAAGGCTGTTGGCAACTGTTGGTAGTGTGAGTCTGCTACAGGGGGCTGTGACTACTGCTAATATGGGAGATAGCAAAAACCAGCTTAGTTTCCCTCACTTTTCACTGGGACAAGTTGGGACTGTGCTGCTAATTGGGAGCCTTTGGGAGATGGCAAAAACAACACTTCTGATCCCACATCAACTTTGTTTTACATACACGCATGCACACACATCTTTCCTTCTCTCCTTCAAAATGAACCATTGTGCTTTTGTTTGAAAGTCATAGTGGGCCAATCCTAGAATTCATAAACAACAAAAGAATACAGTCACCCCCCTGACTAGAATAGCCAAGGATCTATAATTAAAGAAGACAAAGAGCTGAAAAGAGTTTGAGCTAGCAAAGCATAGACCAAAAACACCCCACAAGAGTGCCTGACTGGAAAGGAGAGAGTTCTGTCATGGCTATGTCTATTTTCGCCTTTAGAAAGCTAAGCACTATAGTGGTATGTAACAATGCATAGGTGGGAGGGCGTTGGGGAGCAAAGCAGGGCCAAGCCAGTTGAGATAATGTTTGGTGAGCAATATCAATGAAAGACAACTCAAATAGCACAGGAGAGAGAAGTGGATGTTTCCTGAGCACGTACGATATGGTGATGGCTGCCATTTACTGGAGCAGGGCCAAGCCAGTTGAGATAATGTTTGGTGAGCAATATCAATGAAAGACAACTCAAATAGCATAGGAGAGAGAAGTGGATGTTTCCTGAGCACGTACGATATGGTGATGGCTGCCATTTACTGGAAACCTGTCCATGTGGCAGGTGCTTTACACATATCTTGAGAGCAATCTGCTGTACCG